>NC_058407.1:92821162-92881868 GCF_002201575.2 Neomonachus schauinslandi | reverse complement strand
TTTTTTTTTTTTTTTTTTAAAGATTTTTTTTCTTTTTATTTATTTATTTGAGAGAGAGAATGAGATAGAGCATGAGAGGGGGGAGGGTCAGAGGGAGAAGCAGACTCCCTGCCGAGCAGGGAGCCCGATGCGGGACTCGATCCCGGGACTCCAGGATCATGACCTGAGCCGAAGGCAGTCGCTTAACCAACTGAGCCACCCAGGCGTCCCTATATATGGTATTCTTACAATAAAGTAAGCTACAGAAAAGAAAATGCTACTAAGAAAATCATAAGGAAGGGAAAATACATTTACAGTATGGTATTGTAATGCTAGAAAAAAAATCCACATGTAAATGGATCCACGCAGTGCAAACCCATGTTGTTCAAAAGTCTACTATATTTTCTCTTCTATATAGTGTTCTCTCCTGTTAATCTCGGATTGCTAAAGATGGAAAGATGCTTAGTCCAATCTCCTCATTTTAAAAGCAAGGAAAGAAGTATTGGAAGAGGTCAAATAAATGGCCATGGTCACACAGTTAGCTTCTTACCACCAAATCAGCTTCTCTTCCCTCATCTTTGCATTCACATACAATGTGCTGGAAAATCTTACAGAAATCCAAAGTCAATGTGCATATTCAAAGGAGGAGTGGAGATAAGCAGTATCATGTAAATGCAAATGTAAAAACACCCCCCACCCCATGACTCAATTTATGTTGGTCCATGAACAGTTAACAGTTTTTAACATCTAACACTTTTCTTCCAGTCTTAACTGGCAGCCAGAGTTATTTTGCAAAACTCTGTTTGCAAGTCCCCAAGAGGAATACATGTGTAAGTATGTTTTAAATTTGCAAATGTTTTCTCTTTGAACTCCTTAAAAAGTAACACGAACCATCTTCATCTTTAAACTGCTCTGTTGAGTTTGTTATGGTATGCTTATGCATACCTCCCTCTTTTTCTGTGACTACCCAGAATGTCTGTCACTGGGGCACATGACTCTTAGAACTGAACTCTTCAAGGGGCGGCTCTGTTGGTTGACATCTGCCTTCAGCTCAGGACATGATCCCCGGGTCCTGGGATCAAGTCCTGCATCTGGCTCCTTGCTCAGCGGGGAGCCTGCTTCTCCCTCTGCCTGACTGTCCCCCTGCTTGGGCTCACTCTCTCTCTCTCTCTGACAAATAAATAAATAAAATCTTAAAAAAAAAAAAAAAAGAACTGAACCCTTCAAGTAAATAGAAATTTCCTTATGTAGATGATATTGGCTTTCACCCTTAACGGAAATAGGGCAGAAGGAATGAGATCAAGGAGGAAATAAATTTGGATGGGAAGAAGCCATCATAACCTTGTGAATAAAATGCACATGAGAGTTTCAGTAACACTTAAGGGCACAAAGGGAAAGACAGGGATTCTCCAGAAGAGAGGAGAGCAGCACCATATCGGGAGCTGGGCCCAGGGGTGTGGATCTGCACCATGATGCATAAAATGCTGAGGACAAGGGCATCCTTTGTTTTTTGTTTTTATTTTTTTTTTAAGTTGTCTTTATATAAGTAATCTCTAGACCCAACGCGGGGCTCAAACTCATGACTATAAGATCAAGAGTCACAAGCTCGGGGCGCCTGGGTGGCTCAGTCATTAAGCGACTGCCTTTGGCTCAGGTCATGATCCCAGAGTTCTGGGATCGAGCCCCGCATCGGGCTCCCTGCTCGGCAGGAAGCTTGCTTCCCCTCTCCCACTGCCCCTGCTTGTGTTCCTTCTCTCGCTGTCTCTCTCTCTCTCAAACAAATAAATAAAATCTTTAAAAAAAAAAAAAAAGAGAGAGTCACAAGCTCTTCCGAGGGAGCCAGCCAGGCACCCCGGACAAGAGTACACTTTGAACCAGAGTCTACCATGCACCAGGAAGAAGCTTTGGGAAATTTTCACAGGTGGCTCTCCTCTGTCCACACAGCACCAGTTGATGCCCTTGAAAACGTTCTCATGTGCCCACTTCATTCTTTTTTTTTTTTTTAAAGATTTTATTTATTTATTTGAGACAGAGAGAATGAGAGACAGAGAGCATGAGAGGGAGGAGGGTCAGAGGGAGAAGCAGACTCCCCGCCGAGCAGGGAGCCCGATGCGGGACTCGATCCCGGGACTCCAGGATCATGACCTGAGCCGAAGGCAGTCGCTTAACCAACTGAGCCACCCAGGCACCCCTGCCCACTTCATTCTTAATGAGGCCAACCACATTAGTCATGCAGCTCACAGACAAATAGGAATGTCTGCAGCTCTGGACACCGTCACGAACTTGTTGTATTTTGCACAGGAAGCTCAGCTCCGCATGCTCAAATGTCATCCTCTAAAGGTCAGCTCTAAGTACACAGAAGCCGTCTAGGAACACTGACAGTGGAGCTGAGTGCTCAGCACATCAAACAAGAAGGCCGTACAGGGGTTTCTCTCTACTTTACCAGGGCCAGGTACAGGTGGACCACGCCAGCCTTCACCTTGCCCTTTGGAGAGGAAAGCAGTCTCTCCAGACTTTCCTGTTGGAAACAAAGCCTGAGACTGAAAAGAGGAAAGGAGGTCCAAAAGAACCTATCCTGCTGCAACCAAACTAGACCAACCTGGACCCTGAGATCCTTGACCTGCTGTGTGCCTTCTCCAAGCATAAAGGAAAACTCGGTTCCCGCAGCATGCCTCTCTGCTCCGCAAATAGTCCCTTTGCCTGGAGCATCCTCCCCATTCCGCCTGCCAGTACACAGCAAATCAGTGGGAAAGAGTCTGAATGAATTCAGAGACCACATGCTCCAACCCCTTCTACCTGCCCATCAAAGGCCACTTCAGTCAGCACCTCCTCCATTAAGACTTTTTGGGGTCCCTCTGTCTCTCAATACTTCGGCACTTTGGCACTCCCTTATGGTATTGATCACATTCTGTCTTGTATTAGAGTTAATTATGTACAGATTTTTCACACCCATTACCAGACCAGTTTAAAACCTACAAATTCAATAATTCGTCCTAAATATTGAACAATAACATTTGTACTTTCTACAATTAAAAGGCTGTATGCAGGGCGCCTGGGTGGCTCAGTTGTTAGGCGTCTGCCTTCGGCTCAGGTCATGATCCTGGGGTCCTGGGATCGAGACCCTCATAGGGCTCCCTGCTCCTTAGGAAGCCTGCTTCTCCCTCTCCCACTCCCCCTGCTTGTGTTCCCTCTCTCGCTGTGTCTCTCTCTGTTGAATAAATAAATAAAATCTTAAAAAAAAAAAAAAAAGACTGTATGCTTTGGTAGGGAAGCATACCATTTTTTAAAACAAAACGAACTTTGTTTCTCTCCTTCTCTGTTTCCCACGTGCCTGCGCCGTGTGTCTAGTGGGTGCTCAGCCCGCCTTGATCCCAACCATGTGGCGGGCTGTGAGCGTTTTCAGGACAAAGGCAGCCTAACTGCTCTCTGTGAGCCCTCTATGATTAAGCACAGGATCCAGAACACAGTAAAAACACAATAAACGTATAATGAAATGAATAAAGCTAGCATTAAGTCAATGATGAGTAAAACCTAAGATTAAGCGGTCCCACCCAAGGCTTCCCGGTGCCCCACGGAGACCACACAACTCCCTTAGCACAGGAAACAGCATGACTCTTGATCAGCAAGCAGCATACAACACACAGCTTCCTACTCTTCCTTTCCCTGCAGCTCGGTGCCCTTGGCGGGGAGCCACCTGCCTCCAGCCTTCTTTGGAAAAGTACTCATGGGACAATGGCGTTAACATTGCACAGACTAACACTGCTTTGGATTTTTGGGGGGAGCCATAGCTGCTGTTACTGTTACTGCTCCTGCTGAAATCCATTTGGCAAATGCCTTGGGAATGCAGCTTCTCAAATGGTTTAGAGGGTTCTCTACGTTTGACCCCTGCAGCATCACTTTCCACATTCTCAATGAGAAACCAGAAGGCACCCACCACCCCCGTTTCCTGGATTCATGGCAACAGTAGGCGGCAGGGGACAGTATGCTCCTGGGCAGATGCCAGGTTGGGGGGGGGGTGGGTAGAGGTGTGAGGGGTGGGTACACGCCGAGCAGCAGAATTCGGTAAACGCTGACCACCAACCACCCCACCCCTCACCCCTTGCATTGTCCTTTACAGCCTTCTGCTAGTCAGTAACAGATCTCTGCAGCCTAGATACTAGAAGCCATGATCTGGGATTTAGGGGTAAAAGTGCCCATAGGAGACAAAAACACCCTGAGAGGATTCAGCCGGACCAATCTCTTGGTCACGGGACTGTGTGCGGGGCCGAGGGAGAATCTCTGCTGATTTCAGTTCATTATGTTTCCTATGACTTCAGATCTCAGGGGCAGGCTGGCTGGTGGAGTAGGTAACAACTGTATTCAATCCTGGTCTCTGAGCAAATTCTTTAAGAATATTACTTTATGCAGTTGCCTAAAGAGCGTCTCCTCTGGGCTCACAGTTGCTACATTGTCTATAGCCGTGGTCTAATCCCCATCTTACTGTCCCTGCTCCTGAAACATTCATTGCCAGATCTCTACAGGCTCCTTTGAAGGAAACTTCTTTTAGTAGTTTATGCTAGTGTGATGTCCTTTACAAGGGATTCTCAACAACTGTTTCTCCAAGTGTTCCTTTCTGGGTGAGAAGCTAGGGAATAACGGCGAAGGCGGTGATGTCCCCCATGACCAGGGTAGGCCTGACATGTGACATGTGTCCTGAATGAGGGGGTGCTCTCCACTGCCCCCAGTGCAAGCTATGTGTACGGGGGTGAATAGTGTCCTCCCAGACTTCATGTCCCCCTAGAACCTGTGACTGTGACTTAATTTGGAAATGGGGTCCTGGCAGATAATCAAGTTAAGATGAGGTCACGCTGGATCAGGGTGGGCCTTAAATCCAATATGACTGGGGTCTTTCCAAGGAGAGAGACACGGACACACAGGAGGAGGACCTGTAACAACAGAGGCAGAGATTGGAGTCATGCATCCAGCAAGCCAAGAAAGTGCCATATCCCTAAATTCTCCTTTGCCATGTCATCTATTAAGTATCTAGCTCACGGCAGAAGCTAGGCTAGATCCTAGAACTACAATGGCACATGAGTCTCTTCCTGCCCCCCGGACTGAGACAGCCATGCAAGCAAACACATAGTGGAGAGGGACACGGGCAGTCATAAATGTGTATACAAGGAATAGGACTAGCAGAAAGGAGCAATTAAAAGGCTGTATGCAGGGCGCCTGGGTGGCTCAGTTGTTAGGCGTCTGCCTAACACTGCTTTGGACCTGCCTTTACAAACCCTGCTTAGGTGGCTTCATGAGAAGCTTCTTGGAGGCAGAAACACCTAAGCAGGGTTTGTAAAGGCAGGTCCAGGAGCAGAAGTTGCTGAATCACAGGAGCCTGACGCAGAAATGGCAGTGACCGAGCATGGTATATGCAGACAACTGCACAAATTTATTTCTACTGAAGGTACAAGGGACGGAGAGGTCGAGATGACAAAGGAGGTGCAGACCGGGGCTGGGTCATGGCAGGTTAGGAGAGTTTCACTTAACTCCGTGAGCAATGGGGAGTCGTTGGAGAGTTTAAAGGAGAGGAATAGTGAGTCACATTGTGTTCCGAAAGATCGTCTGGGCTGCTTTGGGAGGCAAGACCAGGAGAAGCAGAACCTGTCGAAGGCTTGAACTCAGGCGGTGGGGGTAGAGCCGAGGGGAGAGAATGGATTGGGGCAGTATTTAAAAGAGAAAATTAAATACTGTGCATGTAGAGAATGGGGAAGGAGAAGAGAGGAATCATTTCCTGTTTCACCTTCCCTTTTTCAGAGTTGGGTTGCAGGGCAGGACCGGCACAGCTGGGAGATTGGTTTCATGCAAATGGATTAATAAGCAAGTGAGTAAATAGGCAGAGGACAGTCCAGAGCAGTTTCTCACTGCTGGAGAAAGGCATAATGTGCGTGGAAAGGAGAAACTGTGGGATTGGACTGGAATTGGAGGTATTGGTTTGCAGTCATGGTTTTTTAAGATAGATAATGTGGTGGTGAGGTAGATGGGGGGACGGAGAGAGATGTTGGGGCGCCTGGGTGGCTCAGTCAGTTAAGCATCTGAGTCTTGATTTCGGCTCAGGTCACAATCTCAGGGCCATGAGATTGAGCCCCGAGTCGGGCTCCATGCTGGATGTGGAGCCTGCTTATGTTTCTTCCTCTCCTCCGTCCCCCCCCTCCCCCTCCCCCTCCCCCTCCCCACTCACACTCTCTCTTTCTAAAAAAATTAAAAAATAAAAAAAAGAGAGAGAGATTATATAGAAATAGATATCCGTGTATGGATGTGTTGTATGTCCTACCCATGCACATTTAGAGGGGTTGAGAAGCAACGGCACCCCGGTTGCCATGAGCATCCTGGCACCCAAATCTCAGTTTCTGGCTTCTTGGAGAAATGTCTGATTCCAAGGCTAAGACAGGAAAAGAACAAGATGAGTCTGGAAATTATGTGCCAGGAAGTAAAGAAGCACTCAGAGAAATAGGAGGACATGCTTCAAGGGCACAGGATCCAGCACAACAGGGCTCCCTCTGGCCAAATCTGGGACGGTCTGAGCATCAAAATTAATAATGACACTAACTGATTATAATCCACTGAAAAAATCAAAATTCATGAGTTCATATGGATATAAATAATACTAATAAATGTGAGGAAAAAGAGAAAGCTCTACTTTATGGTGGAAGGCCAATTAATAAATATAGAAGGGATGATGGAATTAGAAAATCATTACTTGGCAACCATCACAGCAATAACTAATTTAGATAGAATCTTTAGATGCTAAAACCAGCATGTGAACATTTAATGAAGATATGGACATAGTCTCAAAAGAGCTCCCCAAAATATTTACCTGCTTATTAAGTAATGAGTACAAAATACTTACTAATTAACTAAAGTGGACAAACTTAGTCAACACCATCACCATCAAATGATAAAATATAACATTATCAGTAAAAAGATAAACCCACATTAAGTTATTCTGATAAACTGAGAAAACACAGCATCCCTTCCATGAAGTTCCTGCCAACACTGCATTACTGGAATCTAATAACGAGAAAACATCAGACAAACCCAAAGTGAGGGGCATGCTACAGAGTAATTAGCCTGTTGTCTTTAAAAAAAAAAAAAAAAAAAAAAAAAGTCAAAGTTGTGAAAAGCCAGGAAAGAATGAGGAAATGTTCCAGATTGAGGGAGAGTAAAAAAGACATAATGATTAAATACAACACATGATCCTGGGTTGGGTTCTGAAATTATAAAGAGCATTACTGAAATGCCTTTTGAAATTTGAAAGGGGTCCATGGGTGTATTGGCAGAGGGCAATATTACAGCAATATTCATTTCCTGATCTTGATGGTTTCACTCTGGTTATATAAGTGTCCTTGTTTATAAGTAATAAAAGGTAATGGCGCATCATGTCTGCCCTGCTCTCAACTGGTTCGGAAAAAAAATAGTAACAATAATATGCATAAGTATACAGATAGAACGATAAGACAAACGTGGGAAATGTTAACAATTGATGAAGGATGTATAGAGGTTCTTATGCTATTACAATTTTTCTGAGTTTGAAGTTGTTTTAAAATAAAACTTCTAAATGTATTAATATTCTAGAAAATGCAAACTCATCTATAGTGACAGAAAGCAGATCACTGACTGAGCAGGGAGGGGCCAGAGGGAAGAGTTAGGATTACCAAGGGCACCAGGAAACTTTGGGGCGTGATGGATATATTCATTATCTCCACCATGGCAATGGCTTTCTTGGTGTAAATATATGTCAAAACTTATACAGTCCCTTTAACAATCTGTCAGTAAGTAAGATAATAGAAAAAAATATTTTAAAAATTCCTGATATCTGCCTAGGGGCTCCAACCACCCTCTTTATCATATGAATGCTTTTTTGTTATTTCCATATTCCATATTCCTGAAACATCCCATCCTAGGAACTTCCTCCCTCTTATCTACTCCTTCATATTTGAGAAGATAATGGGTTTCCATCTCCTCCACTGACTCTTCCTACACCAAAGTCTGCTGTGCCTTTCATTAATTCAACAAAGCTTACTGTTGAATTTTAAAGCATACTAACCTGAGGCATCTGGGTGGCTCCATTGGTTAAGTATCCAACCCTTGATTTTGGCTCAGGTCATGATCTCGGGCTCATGAGATCGAGCTCTGCATCTAGCTCCACACTGGGTGTGGAGCCTGCTTGGAATTCTTTCCCCCTGTCCCTCACCACACCCCCTCTCTAAAAAAAATTTAAAAATTAAAAAAAAAAAGCATACTAACCTTTACATACATCCAATGAGAGTATGTAACTTTTTCTATTGCTATATCTATAATCATTTCAAAAGTTCTTTTTTATGTGTCCTGCTTATTTTTACATTAGAATTGAATGTCAAGATGTTTACATTCCTGGAGAGTAACACATTGTCAAACTGCATTGTACAGTGCGTACCTGGGTAAAATCAGAGGAGGGACAGGTGGGAGTGGGAATACAGTGAATGTAGCTGAGACAGGGGGCTTGGAGGTGTAGCTTCAGTTCTACCACTAACCAGCTATGTGCCAAGCACGCTTTGCTTCACTGCCTTAGGTCTAGATTTCCCCATAGGTCAAAACAAAGGTTGGATCAAATGTCATATAACCCACCTCGAAAACATTCTGAGTCTTGGATTATTTGAATAGTGAACACTAGATGGAGCCCATGAGCCCATGTGAGGCTTTGGGCATTGCAAGGACAGGCCTTGCTGCAGCGGGAAGCCCAGAAAGCATGGGTTGGAGATGATCCTGTGCTTGATGCAATAGGGCAGAAACAACTGAGAAGTTGTGCCCCATAGACAATGGTATTTTTGTGTCTTTAACATCTGGACCAGGAAACTAGGGATCACAGGAAGTTAGGCCAAAGTGAAAGTTATACACATTTTTTATTCTCCACTTTACTAAATCCCAAGAATCTTTAACATAGAGTTTGCAAACTCTATGATTTTCTGTATTATCTGAAGGGAAACTTACTTAGGAATTCCACGTGTTTTTAGCCAAATATGTTCAAATGAATATTATTTCGAGAGAAAGGGGATGTTAATCTAGTCTGTCAAAGGTATTCAAGGGTGTTGGAGAGGAATCATTTTTTTAGAATTTGAAAATAAAATTTCTATGAGATTTCTTAAAATGGATAAGAATTTATTTTTTCGCATAAGAATTTAAAAACTGTCAAGCTATAAGCAGATAGAAAAACGATTGGCTTTGTGTCCTTTTTGTATGCTAATAAATTAAGTCCACTAACACTTGTTGAACATAGAAGTATCAAATGCCATAGTGTAACTGATTCCTTACTAAGCGTTTACAAGTCACACACGTAAGGAGTGACATACCAGCTCCTCCCCGAATAATCCTTTTCTTCTGTCCTGCTGAATATTTCAAAACCCTTTGTAAACTTACTTCAGCATCTCTGTGGGGTATTCCCTTCCACTGCAAACCTGTAACAGTCAGACACTGTCTTTGACAAGACCAAATCTAGATACTTGAAAAAGGATAATGCTAAGACTCAGGAGCAATTTCATTCAGACTCAACAAGCACTTAATGAGAAAATGGTCTTGGCAGGAATTTTCATTCCTTTATTTCTTCCTCACAACATCTTTGTTGATAGCCATTTTATTTATTTAAGAGAGAGAGAGATAGCACGAGAGCACAAACAGGGGTGGGGAGGGGGCAAAGGGAGAGGGAGAAGCAGACTACCCGCTGAGCAGGTAGTCTGGACCCCAGGATCATGACCTGAGGGGAAGGCAGACGCCTAACCTACGGAGCCACCCAGGTGCCCCTGTCAAGAGCCATTTTTAATGACATTTTATAAATGATGACATGAAATTTTAGAGATATTAAGTAATTTGTACTAAGAATACAAGTGCCAAAGTCAGAATTCCAACCAAAGTCTCTTGATTTCAAGCCTTCTTTCCAATCCACTGAGGTGGAGGAGATGATTGATTACTTATGCCCTAACACAGAAGGTAGAGACCTCACAGGTGAGTCATCATGAAGCTATGGAACGTTTTCCCCGGCCCTGTTGGAGCTGTTCTCTTTGTCGTACCCCTTTTCACAATTATTATTCCTTTTCCCTCGGCAAAGAAGAATCTGGGGCTGCACAGGGGCAGACGCGGTGGCTTGTTACCAATAGCACAGTGCTAACCTTGCCAGCCAGCAGCACAGGAGAAATGAAATCATATAAAAGCATTGACAAATAGCAACACGAGGAAAGCAATACAACTGCTAAGGGGCAACCCTCCATTCTCCGCAACACAAACCAGAGAAAGAAAAGGTATCTGTGGCTGAAGCTCACCGCAGTATCAAAGATCTGGTTTAGTTGGTGGTGTTGGCGTTGTTTTAAAGGGATGGTGCAGGCACTGCATTCTCTGAGCTACATGAGGTGAGGGGTCTTTAAGTGTCTTTCTTCTTGCCCACACACAAGTGCAGGATGCCGAGTTCCAGCCGATCCTTACCAAGGCGGTGAGATCTGAGCACCTGTTGAGGAAGTGAGATCTGAGCACTTGGTGAGGAAGTTTTCCCTTCACGTAAGAGAGCAAAGAAGAGGGATGCCTGGGTGGCTCAGTCGGTGAAGTGTCTGCCTTCGGCTCGGGTCATGATCCCAGCATCCTGGGATCGAGCCCCACACGGGGCTCCCTGCTCAGTGGGGAGCCTGCTTCTCCCCTGCCTGCCGTTCCCTTGCTTGTGCTTGCTCTCTCCCTCTCTCTCTCTCCATGTCAAATAAATAAATAAAATCTTAAAAAAAAAAAAAAGCGAGAGCAAAGAAGAGGGACATGAACATGGAGAAGAATACCTATATTTTTCCCCACAGGCTTGATAAAGTTGACGTCTTTCTATATGACTTCCTGCAGTTCAGGAGACAAGACTGGAGTGAAGGCGTCAAGAGTTCTGCTCGTCAGCCCTGTAACTTTCATATCAAACTAAGGGCATTGTCCTCTACATAGAAGTCTCTCCTGAGGAGGGCAGCGGTCCCTACAAGGGGAGGAAAGCTTGGTCCATGCTCCATGTCTGCTGAGCTGGGCGTAGGACAGTCAGGCTGTGACATTCCATCTCCCTTTTCAGGGACTTCAGCCCCAGTCAGTTCCATGGACAGCAGAGAAAGCCGGCTCTCTTAGCCCAGCCCGCTGGCCAAGCCTTGGCAGGTCCTTTTGTTGTGGCAAGGCTGAACCAAAAGAGAAGTTTCGCT
This sequence comes from Neomonachus schauinslandi, assembly GCF_002201575.2. Taxonomy (NCBI): domain Eukaryota; kingdom Metazoa; phylum Chordata; class Mammalia; order Carnivora; family Phocidae; genus Neomonachus; species Neomonachus schauinslandi. Next base: position 92,870,676 of record NC_058407.1, on the reverse strand, counting down.
GCACTATTTACTTTCTCTCCAGGTATCTCTGGCTCACCACTCTGGTGTAGCCGGCCCTGCAGGAGGCATACAGTCCCCTCCCACTTCCCCCGCAGGGTTGCTGGTCTACCGTTTTTTTGCGCTTGCTCAGTGGTAAGAAATCCCACTTGACTTCAGCATTCCTTTCTGACGATTACCATATGCCTCTAGAGACCTGGAAGCTTCACCCTGGCTTGCACTGTCACGGTGGAGGCCATTCTTACCCGGGTCGGGCTGAAAGCTTGCCTTTTCTTTTTCTTTATCTTTTTAAAATTATATTAAGCTACCTTGTCTCTATGTGATTCTGTGACAGTGAATTGCACAGGCTAATTATTCCCTCCATTAAAAAACAGTTTCCTTTACATCATGTAAAGCATGTTGCCTTGTCTCTAGCCTGAGATGATTGGCACAGGTAGCCAGGCTGAGTTTAATTAAGGGATTTTCATGTGTCAACAGCTGAGAATAAGAGTCTCACTTCTCTTAACTCAAGGGGAGACTTTGATTAAATGGCCATTATCCCCAGGACCACATCCTCCTGCTGTCTCCCCGTCCAGATCCTCTGCCTGTCTCCCTTCCTCTATGCCAGGAAGAAGGTCTGGGAAGGAAAGGTTACATTGCCCAAGACCACAAGCTGTCTGCAGAAGGGCAGAAAACACCTACTCATGCAGAGAGAACAGTGGGCTCTGGGGCTTACAGAACAATCGTACAAGATTTCCCTAAAAAGCAGAGAAGGTTTAAAACGTTATTTTCCCCCCAATTTTTAGAAAATATCTTTATTTACTGAGGCACCTATAAGCTTTTGCTTGTTGAATTGTTTATTTCGTGAGTAGGAAACATATGCATTAGGTAAAAGGGTGTGTAGCGAAAAGCAACCTTCTTCCCCTCAGTCCTCAGCCACTCAGTTCCAGTTCCCTGGCATTACCCTTCCACAGATATTTTGCTCAGTTAGAGATTTATGTATGTGTGCATATTCAGTTCTTCTGAAATTCAAATTTAACTGGGCTTCCTGCATTTTCTCTGGCAATCCTATACTGGGTGTCACTGTTTCTAGTTCTCTGGAACAGAACTAGAATATATAGATATATAAAATACATATAGTTATGAGTACATAAAGTTGACGTCTTATGACGTCTTATGACGTCATAAAAATAATACATAAATAACGTATTATAAATAATATATGAAAAATATATTAATTTGGGGCGCCTGGGTGGCTCAGTCGTTAAGCGTCTGCCTTCGGCTCAGGTCATGATCCCAGGGTTCTGGGATCGAGCCCCGCATCGGGTTCCCTGCTCGGCCAGGAGCCTGCTTCTCCCTCTCCCACTCCCCCTGCTTGTGTTCCCTCTCTAGCTGTCTCTCTCTCTCTCTCTGTGTCAAATAAATAAATAAAATCTTAAAAAAAAAAGAAAAGAAAAATATATTAACTTGTGTTTCTACACATATCTATTATTTCTCTATTATATCTATTATAATATATAATATATAGAGATACAGCTATTATTTCTATATCTATTATAATATGTAATATATATAAGATATAAATAACATATGTAAAATATATCAATCCATGTTTATACATGTAACTTATTATTTCTATATCGTCTGTGTGAATATATATATCATATATATCATACATCAGCATGAACTCATATTTAACTTTAAATACATTTAAATATAATTTAATTTCTAAATTTTAATTTATAAAATATGTATTTAATTCAAATATTTAATATATTTAAAGTTAAATACGAGTTCATACTGATGTATGCTATATATGTTCATAATTTAAATATGGAGATATATGAGATATATGTATTTAAAATTAAATATGAGTTTATATTCGTGTCCCTGACTCTAATCTAGTACCATAGGGTTTCTTCTACTGTCTTCCCTTTGCTTATCTATAACTTCCCTCTCTGATAGTGGAAAACCTGGCCCCCATTATCCATCATCTTGTTTGTCCATTATTACTCACTTTACATGTAAAACAGTTTCAGAATTGTTAACTCATAACCCCATGAGGAACAAATTTACTAACTGGAGAATAGTGTTTGCATATAGCATCTTTTGTCTTTAGCCTGATAATTCCAAGTCCAAACAGTGGTTTCCAAAGTTACTTAGATGAGCTCTTTCTCCCCCAACCCCTTCCTGATGTTCTATCATACATTTGTAATATAGTTAGATCCATCTGTCAAAGTCTGCATACCATCTTGGGATCCCCTAACATTCTGGTGGATTTTTTTTTAAGATTTTATTTATTTATTTGAGAGATTTTGTTTATTTATTTGATAGAGAGAGAGAACACGAGCAGGGGGGAGAGGGAGAGGGAGAAGCAGATTCCCCATTGAGCAGGGAGCCTGACGTGGGGCTTGATCCCAGGACTCCAGGATCATGACCTGAACTGAAGGCAAATGCTTAACCGACTAAGCCACTCAGGCGCCCCTCTGGTGGATCTTTTAAAAAATTGTATACATTGAAGTTCACTCTTTATGATGTATGGTTCTATGGATTTTGACAAATTCAGACTCATTATCCACCCGGTATCATACAGAACAGTTCTATCAGCCTGAAAATTCCTCCATGAATCCTCTTTGTAGTCAACCACTGCTCCCCTCCACCAACCCCTGGCATCTGGTTTTTATTCCTATAGTATTGCCTTTTCTAGGGTGATTATGCAGTGATTCTCTGCAAAGAAATGAGATTATTTTGGTTCAATTAAAATTACCATGATTCTTTCATGAGAAATGTATTAATATAGGATAAAGGTGGTACCATATTAATGAGAAAGTGGTTCTTACCATCTCAGTGTTCATTCTTTTGTGAGGACACAAACACATACACCCTTTATGCCACTGACTGGTCACTGTGAAAAGTGCCAAATAAGAAGTATAAAATGTATTGAGAATTTAAGGAAAGAGAATTTAAAAATATTTAGTAGATGTTAGATCCTTGTTAAGAATTTATATTCTTGGGGCGCCTGGGTGGCTCAGTCAGTTAAGCGTCTGCCTTGGCTCAGGTCATGATCCCAGGGTCCTGGGATGGAGCCCCGCATCGGGCTCCCTGCTCAGCGGGAAGCCTGCTTCTCCCTCTCCCACTCTCCCTGCTTGTGTTCCCTCTCTCACTGTGTCTCTCTCTGTCAATTAAATAAATAAAATCCTTAAAAAAAAAAAAAGATTTTATATTCTTGGCTTAATAAAAGCTTTACCGCTTGGAAAGGATGAAAAAGATTGAAAAGTATTCTAATTAAGGATAAGTCTGCCTTACAGAATATATTAAAATAGATTAGCTTAATTGTGACAACATGAATTGATTTCTACCCGATAATGTTGATACAATGCGGTTTTGCTTACTGCCTGTACAAAGTTTCCAAATTTAGGTATAGCTTGCCCACACATACAGATCTACCTCTATGGTTTTCCTTGAGAACTATTTTAGCTGCCTGGTAAGATCCTCTTCGTGTCTTGCTTCACCCAGTATAATGACTTCACGTAATCATTAGGGTAATCACCACCTCACAAAAGCAGAATAGCAAGCCCTAAAAGAAATGGAGAATAAAAGAATATGGTCTCAAATTTTAGAAATCTAAAAATTCTAATGTAACCAGTAGCCTGCACGTTGATGTATCCACTCAACCAACAAACATCCACTGAGAAAATGTTGGGGGCTAAATATTATGCTATAAATTGAAAATACAGTAAAAATGGGGCTTAGACTCTACTAACAAAGACTTACAGAGAAGCCAGAATAAGAGACTGATGCTTGTTAGGAGAAATGTGGTCAAGGAATGTAAAATTTGGTTGGACACGAGACAGCGCTTCCTAAAGGAGAGGACGAGAGAGTTAAATCCTGAGTTATGCTCTTCATCTTGAATGGGACTTCGAAGATTCAATGGTTTGGTTTCACTCAACAAATGTTTATTTAGTAACTCTAGACACAACCTGGACCATTAAGCCAAGTGAAGAAAACACTAGATAGCGTGCTTTGGTTTGGGATTATGAAGCATGCCTCAGAATGTGAACTTATTTTCCTCTCTCCCTATTCTTTGCTCTACTTGACAAACTAACAAGCAGAAGAAGAGTCATTGAAAACTAGTAATTAATGAGTATATAAACACTTAAGAATGCCGTTCAAGTGTTTAAACATCCTTGAGAGCCCTTACATAGGTCAAACATGTCCCTAGTCTTCCCATTTACACCATGAATTCTCCGGGCAAACTTCATTTTCATGTGCAATTTCAAGGTAAGGTTCAGCTCAGCGTTATGCAAAAGCAACAAGCGAATAGGACTGGAGGCCTGAAGTTGTATTTTAAGTGGAAAGATACTAAAAGTGTTTGATGCCCTATTTTTGGTCATATTGGATCTCCCATGTTGCACATAATCAAAAATGTATAATTTAGCTCATTTTTATATTTGGTCATAAATATTCTAATCTTTGGTTATTTAAATAACAGAATCCGCCCCCCTCACATTAGGGAGAAAAAGGAGGAAAAGAAATTACCTCAGGCAACAAACTGAGGGTTGCTGGAGTGGGGGGTGGGGTGGGAGGGATGGGGTGACTGGGTGATAGACACTGGGGAGGGTATGTGCTCTGGTAAGCGCTGTGAATTGTGCAAGACTGTTGAATCTCAGATCTGTACCTCTGAAACAAATAATGCAATATATGTTAAGAAAAAAAGAAGAAGAAGAAGAAGGTAGCAGGAGGGGAAGAATGAAGGGGGGGAAATCGGAGGGGTAGACGAACCATGAGAGACGATGGACTCTGAAAAACAAACAGGGTTCTAGAGGGGAGGAGTGTGGGAGGATGGGTTAGCCTGGTGGTGGGTATTGAGGAGGGCACATTCTGCATGGAGCACTGGGTGTTATGCACAAACAATGAATCATGGAACACTTCATCTAAAACTAATGATGTAATGTATGGGGATTAACATAAGAATAAAAAAAAAAAGAAATTACCTCAGGCAGGTCAAAGACCTTTAAGAAAAACACCAAAATGTCATTAATTGCCATCTTTGGATTATGGGATTGTGGGTCATTTCATTCTCTTGTATGTTTTTTGTATTTCCCAAGGGCTCTGTAATTACCATGGCTTGCTTCTTTAGGAAAAACTTGAAATAAAATTACAAAAGACCTTAAGACAGTAGCCTGAAATCCGTGCGGTGCTTTCAAGAGCATTAATACTTACAGAGTAAACACTTTTGTAAGCAGCATGATTGGGTCTGTGTTTAATGTCAATCTTTTTACTAATTTGGCTGCACATAGATCCCGAATCAGAGAGCCTTAGTAATGAGAAACCTATCGGAAGACTGCACAGCACGAGTAAGCAAAGGCCAACGAGATAGAGAGGCTTGTAGAGAGCTAATAGCCTAGAAACTGAGTTAGATGCTAGGGAAAAGAGAACTGGAAGCAGAAGGGGCAGCAACAGAGAGAAATTCGGTCATCCCAATAGCAGAGCCTTGCTTAGAAAGCAACAGACATCGACTCTTTAAGGGACAAGATAACAAGATTAATAGAGCTGCTTGTTATCAGAATAGCTTTTTAGTGCTCTTTGAGGTCTGCGTGTCCTGTTCCTGGCTCTGTGACTGATGAGATTATTTTGTTCTTTCTCTGCTTTGCATATGTTCTTGCAACACAAAGGACAACCTGAGAATGTATCTGCTCCTTGCAACTTACAAGAAGCTAACTGGCATAGACAAATATTCAGGTTGTGTCCAATTAAAAAAAAAAAAAAAGTTCTTTAAAACACTGATAAGCAGCCTAGAAGATAAATTTTTGTCTGTGTTTATAGTTATATCCTTAGGACTGAGCCCTCGAATAAAAATGGATAGGTCAAAGGATAAAGAACTTTTTGAATACTTCCAGCTTTTCAAAAACTGCTTTGATTATGATTGACTTTGATTATTTTTGTATGACTTTTATATCTTTTAATTTTTTTAATTTTGTGCATTGTCTGTTTCTCTTCTGTGTCTCTACGGCTAAAACTACATTTTGGCGGGCCCAATCTCTGTTTGCAACTAACTTTCCCAGTTAGTTATCCTTTAGTTTGTGATGTTTTTCAATGCACATATGGTTTCATGTTTATGCCGTTAAATGTACTCATTCTTTGATTTATTCAATTGAAAATTTGAGAAACGTGGTGGGATAATTTCAAAAGTTATTGAAGAAGTTATAAGCAAAACAAAGCATAGTCTATCAGTTGTAACTCAGAAAACAATGATGAGTAAAAACAAAACATATGTATAACGTGCTAGAGTAACAGGTACATTTATAATAATGAAAATGGGTTGAACTTCTTAAATTCTCCTATCAAGAGACAGTAGTTCTCAGACTGGTTAAATACATACTTATGCATGCACACGCAGATACATACAATCATGCGTTTACAAAACATACTCGAGCCAAAATGACAAAAAAAAAGAGTTGAAAGCAGATAGGCAAAGATATACTGAGGAATGAATATAAAAACAAAGCAAGAAGTAATACTGAACAAAATATAATGTAGGGCAAAAGCAGTAAGTAAGCCCCAGACCACCATTCTATCGATAAAGCTGCACCATGATGAGTCATGTGATTTTATCCATAAACACTATGTTCAGAGCAAAATACAATAGAAACATTTGAAGAAAACTCCAGAAACACAATTGTAGTGGGAAATTTTAACATGTTTGACTCTTTGACAGGCGGGATAAATACATAAATATAGAGAGCTGAGTAATTTAATAAACATGTTTGATTTAATCAATATGTTCAAAATTATACATGCTTCAAAACGATATGCCTTCATTTTTTGTATGCCTGAAATATTTATAATAATTTAATATTTTGTCAGAAGTTGGGGACATCATAAATCGAGCAGATTATCTCATGTTCTCTCTCAGTCTAAAGCAAGAGAAATTAATTTTAAAATTAAAATGTAAGTTTTTGGGTTTTGGCTTGGAGCAGGCGAAGGTGCAACTGTCTTGGGCCACCCCGAATCCGGGTTCATCCAACACCAGCCGCCTCCGCCATGCCGCCTAAGTTCCACCCAACGAGATCAAAGTCGTGTACCTGAGGTGCACCGGTGGCGAAGTCGGTGCCACGACTGCCCTGGCCCTCAAGATCGGCCCCCTGGGTCTGCCTCCAAAAGAGTTTGGTGATGACCTCATCAAGGCAACCGGTGATTGGAAGGGTCTGAGGATGACGGTGAAACTGACCACTCAGAACAGACAGGCCCAGATTGAAGTGGGACCTTTGCCTCTGCCCTGATGATCAAAGCCCTCAAGGAAACCGCCAAGGGACAGAAAGAAGCAGAAAAACATGAAGCACAGTGGAAATATCACTTTTGATGAGATTGTCAACATTGCCCGACAGATATGGCACCGTTCTTTAGCCAGAGAACTCTCTGGAACCATTAAAGAGATCCTGGGGACATCCCAGTCTGTGGGCAGCAATGTTGATGGCCACCACCCTCATGACGTCATAGATGACGTCAACAGTGATGCAGTGGAATGCCCCGCTAGTTAAGAACTACAAAGGAAAACATTTCAATAAAGGATCATTTGACCACCAAAAAATTTAAAAATTTCCTAAGTTAACTTTTAACCAAAAGAGGAAATCCATTGCTCATATATACCACATCTTGTGTATTCATCTATCAGTTGGGAGACACTTGGGTTATTTCTTTTTGACTACTATGAATAATGCTGCTATGAGCATTTGTGCTCAAGTTTTGGTGTGAGCATATGTTTTCAATTATTTTGGGTGTATATCCAGGATTGGAATGGCTGGGTCATATGGTAATTACATGTTTAATGTTTTGAGGCACAAACAGTTTTCCAAGGCAGCTGCACCATTTTACATTCCATCCAGCAATGCATGAGGGTCCCAATTTCTCTACATCCTCGCTAGCACTTGTTACTAGCCATCTTTTTGATTGTCATGTCCACGAAGTAAGGGTTACATGCAGCTCCCTGATGCATGCCTGAAGCAGTCATCTCTCTTAGGTAAGAGTTACATGCAAAACCCTCTGTGTGTGCCAAGAAGACCAATCCAATGGATGTTCAGAACTGTTTTGATGCTTGGAAACATTATCTCCTCACAGAAGACTAAAATTAGTGTATTACCTCCATATTACTGAATATCTTCATAAGGTAGAGAATTAAAGGAACTGGAGAAATACCTCTTGATTGATCTCTGTATCTCTGTTCCCTGAAATTTCTGAATCATGCTTAATTAAAAGAAACAAAGTTTCATTTTGCTTTCTGGCAAATATATATATAACATCTACTTTAGCCACTCATCCATCAGTGGACAGACACTTAGGTTGTTTTCGTATCATTATGTTTTCGTATGGCCATTATGAGTGACGCTGCAGTGAACATGGGAGTACAGATTATCTCTGTGAAATCTTGTTTTCCTTTCCTTTGGATTTATACACAGAAGTGGGATTACTAGTTTATGTGGTAGTCCTATTTTCAATTTCTTGAGGAACCTCAGTACTTTCTTCCAGAGTGGCTGCACCAATTTACATGCCCACCAACAGTGCACAAGGGGTCTCTTTTCTCCACATCCTCCCCAACACTTGTTATCTCTTGTCTTTCTGATGACAGCCATTCTAACAGGTGTGAAGTGATAGCTCATTGTGGTTTTGATTTGCATCTGGTAGGGGTCCATTTGTACTTTGTTTCCTGAGGGGGAATTTGACCAAAGATGTCCCAGGAGGGTTGGACACAATAGAGATCAGGACAAACATTGTCTGACTCTTGCTCTGTTTCTTCCAAAATCTCTACTTTCATTCTATTTTATTTTATTTTTTTATTTTTTTAAAGATTTTATTTATTTATTTGACAGAGAAAGACACAGCGAGAGAGGGAATGCAAGCAGGGGGAGTGGGAGAGGGAGAAGCCGACTCCCTGCCGAGCAGGGAGCCCGATGCGGGACTCGATCCCGGAACTCCAGGATCATGACCTGAGCTGAAGGCAGTCGCTTAACCAACTGAGCCACCCAGGCGCCCATCTACTTTCATTTTAAATGGTAAGTATGGCCTTTCATCTCATCGTAGTGGTAAGGTGTGGGGTTCAATCTTCAGTATAGAATTAGAAGAGTTCTTTTAACTTGCTTTGGTCTTTGGTCGGGGAATGTCAAATATTTCCACCATAATCCATCCTCAAGCCCATGATACACATTCTTATGTATCCTGACACTCCACACTGGCCCACAGAGTTCTACTTCTGTGATAAAGTCCTTGATGGTCTAGAGCTTCAAGAAGCCACTACTGATGAACGAGAAGTAGAGTAAAGTGAAGCCTAGTCACCACCCTTGTTCTAAGAACTATTCAAGTCAATCTAGTTTATTTAAGGATATTCTTCTCAGGACTCAGACCAGCTCATCACAGTTCTGAGAGAGTGCTGGAAGCTGAAGTCACAGCCCTTTAAAAAGTGTTACTTGTTTTGACTGTGTCCTCAATGCATATGCACATCATACACACTGTTGTTTTCTTTGATTTATTTTAGAAATGTATTAATATTTTAGGCTTGCTAAAATTTGAAGTAATTTTAAAACCCTAAGCCTGTCATGATAGAAAAGACCATAGGACACTTTGAAAAAGATACTTGTATTTCTATCACCTCAGCCAAATGTGAACTGTGGCAAATAACTCTGCCGACGTCTCTCCTCGTCTACGGCTCCTGTCTTCTTCGTATGCCGCCCTTCCTCTCTTGCTGAGTTTCACCTATCTGGAGTCACTGCTTCTGGGAACAGTTCTGCTTTGGGTCAGCTATGCCGTCACAAGATTTTATAGTCTCAGTTTTCTTCAACTGCAAAAATACTAGATCAACTAATACCTATTCTAGCTATAAAGAATAGATCCTCTTGATTTAATTATATCTTATAATCTGCAAAGTACTAAAACGCTTGGTGACACCCTACTGCCACTGAAATCTCTACCCCCCACACCCTCACCGGTTGATTTGCATCCATTCTTGGCCAGCTTCAATTACATTTCCTTTAAATAATATGAAGAAACTCTGAAGCATGTTTTCTCAACATCAGCACTACTCACATTTTGGGCTAGATAATGTTTTGTTGTGGAGGACTGGTCCTGTGCATTGTAACATCTTCGGCCTCTACCCACTAGATGCCAGTTAGCAACCACACTACCACCCCCTACCCAGTTATGACAACTAAAAATGTCCCCCAGAATTACCAGATGTTGCTGGGGAGCAAGGGGCCAAATTATCCCGAATTGAAAAACCACTGCTGAATGTTATATATAAAAGGGCTGTATATACTGTGAGTTTAGGAATTATTGTATTTTTTAAAGATTTTATTTATTTATTTATTTGACAGAGAGAGAGAGTGAGTGAGAGAGCACAAGCAAAGGAGGGGCAGAGGGAGAGGGAGAAGCAGATTCCCAGTTGAGCAGGGAGCCCGATGAGGGACTTGATTCCAGGACCCTGAGATCATGACCTGAGCTGAAGGCAGATGCTTAACCAGTGGAGCCACCCAGGCGCCTGGAATTATCATATTTTTAAACACGTGTTTTTGTCAGTGTGTTGTAGAAGAATATGAGATCAAGTACACGCAAAGAGTAGGGAAGTGGTACTCAAGAGCATTCTACTTCACTGTCTGCCTGGAATTGTCTTATGAGAAAAGACAGACTCTCTAAGGAGGTCTTAAAAGAAGTTGTGACCCACAGTACAGATCATCCCCTGATATAAAAAAGGATCCTCTATCTAACTTTGATAGAAATCGACTCAGTGTCCAGCTACCTTAAAACTGATCAACAGTTTCATAAGGACACAGGAAGCATGATATAAGAAAATATTTACCATCAAGTGGGGTCAAGGGATAGATAATATGATTAGTCAGAGTCTAGTTATTTGAGTTGCCATCGACGGCAATCCAATTTACCTACTATTTGTTTTTACAGGAGTCTTAAAAAAATAAAATGTGCACATGAGTAACATCTCAAACCATACAAAAAATATTCATTGGGAAGTAAATTTCATTCTCACCCCTGACCTTTAGTCTCTGTTTCTTGGAGCAACCACTTATACCAGTTTCTTGGTCAGCAGGAGAGATTGTACGCCCCTCTGCATGCCCTGCACACATGTGTGTGTTTCAGTTCACACATCAATAATCCTGCAATGACAAAAACAAAATCAACCTTCAGCACAGTCACAGGAAAAACACATTTTACCCGGTCACCCTGAGAAAGGGAAAAACTTAAGTATTAGGCATTTTTCCGCCTCTCTGGTTTGCTTTTTTTTTTTTTTTTTTTTTAAGACTTTATTTATTTATTTGACAGAGACACAGCGAGAGAGGGAACACAAGCAGGGGAAGTGGGAGAGGGAGAAGCAGGCTTCCCACGGAGCAGGGAGCCCGATGTGGGGCTCGATCCCAGGACCCTGGGATCATGACCTGAGCCGAAGGCAGACGCTTAACCAACTGAGCCACCCAGGCGCCCCTCTCTGGTTTGCTTTTAATACTGTATTTGGTCAGCTCTAAGATGCCCAGTGTCAACATTTCAGCACGTCGGGAATTGGAACATGTCTTAGATTTTACCTTACATTTGATGAAACACAGAATTATTCTGATATTCATAACTAGATAACCCCAGAAAGCGCATCATTCTTTTATCCAGAGGTCGGTGGACTAAATTATCCTTTTAAATCTTCCAAAAGGGTGAAGAGTGAAGGAAAAGAGCCCGGCTCTGGCCCTGAGGACACAGCCATCTTCCGGGTGCAGCAGGGGGAGACGTGCCCCGCCCACGCTGCAGGGGGCGCGGATGCTGTCTGATTATCTTTATATGGAAGAGTTTCACCCATTACTTGTGTTTTCTGCACACTCTCCTTCCTGCCCAGGTTAAACAGGCCATGTGGTAGAATGGAAAGAATCTGGATTTTAGAGTTAGGAATGCCTGGGTTACATTTCTGGGTCTGACACTTTCTATGTGGTGCCAGGCAAGTTACCATCCTGAGTGGTAGTTCCCGCCTCTGTAAAATGGACATAATGATTGCTCCTTCTCAGGCTTATGGTAATCATTAAAGTCGCTAGCAGTGTGAATGTCATGGAATGCCTGCCGTCCTTCCTTCCTTCCTTCCTTATCTACTATCTATCATGTATCTATTGATTCATCTACCTATCCCTTCCCCAGGTGCCAGCCCTTGGAAGTCCCCAAGCCCTCCGGTTTTGTAGGGTCATCTTGCACTTTAAGACTTAATAAAAATGGGGGCACCTGAGTGGCTCAGTTGGTTACGCCACTGCCTTCAGCTCAGGTCACGATTCCAGAGTCCTGGGATCGAGCCCCGCATCGGGCTCCTTCTTCTGCGGGGAGCCTGCTTCTCCCCCTCCCTCTGCCTGCCGCTCCCCCTGCTTGTGATCTCTCTCTCTCTCTCTCTCTCTCTCTCTCTCTCTGCGTCAAATAAAAAAAAAAAAAGATTTAATAAAAATGAACTCACAATGCAGTCCCACTTAAGATGGAATACTTCGCGTCCTTCCCAATATCTCTAGGAAGCCTTCGTAGGACCTTTTCACTGCTCCCACTGAATTCTTTCTCTCCACTCAGCATTTCACCTCCTGGGCTATTGGTTGTTCTTTTGAAACAATTTGTCACTCTGACAGCCAGCACGACAAACCCCTTGCGTCCAAACTACGGCAGACTTAAAGCTGTCTGTGAAGGCTTTATTATGTTTTGCGGCTATTAAAGAGGAGCTCACACTGCAGTGCACAATAAAACAACCACTAGGTTAAAATCGAATACTAGGCTTCAGTGCAGGACGACGGCATGGAGTAGAGAGTGTGGACTCGAAGCCACACTGCTCAGTTCAAATTCTCATTCCATCACTTCCTAACCATGACCTTGGTGTTGGGAGAGGCAGTGTGCCATGGACCCCAGGAGTCTCTGCACGACCTTTCTGAGTGCGCCAGACCACGGCACCTCCTCATCCTCTGACCCCAGCAGTTTCCGTAGCAAGTCACGTAGCAGTTAGGTCGGTCAGGGTGCTCACAGTGTGAGTACTTTACACCTCACTTGCTATAAAAAGTGCTGAGCCTTTGACCCTGGGCTCTCCACAGGCAGCACGCCCCGCCGTGTGAGTAGCTGCCATCTGGGCCCGTTACCGCCCCATGGGACTCAGGGGCAGGGAACCCCGTGGCCGCGCTGATGTTCCCGCTGTTTGCTGCGCTGTGAGTCATAGACCATCTGGGCCCCATCCGTTTAGTCTCATCTCTACTTCTGCACCTATCAAGTGTTGGCAGGCCAACCTGCTGCTGGCTTACTCGTGTACCTGGCAAGCCCGTTGCTCTTTGCCATTTGGGGCTTTTCCCTGATACTTGGTTAAGTTACTTAATTTCCCTGTGTCTCAGTTTCTACACTTGAAAATGGGGATAATAATGATAATAATAGTGCTCAAATCCTATTGTTTTGCGAATCAAATCAGTTAATTTAAGTCAAGCACTTGGAACAGGGCCTGCACGTAATTATATTTAAACTAATGCCATATTGCTTAGTTCTGTTTTCTCCTATCTGTTCCTAACTTCTTGCCTTCCAAAACTCAAAATTCTTTTAAATTTTGCCTTCTAAAACTCAAAATTCTACCTTTATTTTGCAGGGAAATTCCCACTTGCTAGGTCACAAAGGCCAGGCCCTGGGGGCTAACTTTTCCCAAACAAAATACTTAACAACCCCACCCCACCCCCGCCCCCGCCGCGAAGTTCTTCAATGAGAAATGTTTGTGTCCCTCTCTGCTACAACAGAGGTGGTATTCAAATCATGTAACAGCTGCTCTTGTAAGGGCACTGACCCGTCAGAACTCTCTGGAAGGTAAATATACCAGCAAAAATCAAGCCTAGCTCCAGTGATCTGTGTACTCAGGGCCAAAACATATTTTTTTTGAAATACAAGAATTTAAAATATTTTCCCCTTTCCTGCCTCTAACAGGCTGATCAGATATTAGCGAGAGGACTTTGTTGACCTAATTTGAGAGGAGGGGTGGATAGTGGGTGTAGATACAGAATAAAAGAAGCTTGGAGAAGGGGTAGATCTATCTACATAAAATAGGAGCTGCGTGAGAGGAAGCAAAAGATCCTGGGAGTGAAAGGAGGCAGATGAGAAAGAAGAAGAGATCTGTAGGGAAAAGCAAGGATGAGATTAGCGTTCCTGGAGAGAGCGGACAGAAATATTTGAGCTGCTCACAAGACGCATAAAAGTCTGGGAAAAGGAGGTGCCTGCGCAGAAGTTTAAGAAATCTTGCCATGTGGGGCGCCCGGGTGGATCAGCCGTTAAGCGTCTGCCTTCAGCTGCGGTCATGATTCAAGGGGTGCTGGGATCGAGTCCCGCGTGGGGCTCCCCGCTCTGCGGGAAGCCTGCTTCTCCCACTCCCCTTGCTTGTGTTCCCTCTCTCGCTGTCTCTCTCTGTCAAAATAAATAAAATCTTAAAAAAAAAAAAAAAAAGAAAGAAATCTTGCCATGTGTTATGTGATGCGGTTCTCTGGTCCCTGTCTCTTTAAGAAACATCTAAATAAAGACACTGTTTTCAAAGATCATTTTGGAATGAACTTTGTGTTTCTTTTGAATGTGACATCATGCTGAGGATGGTCCTAATGGCAGCCAGTTAATGTCCAAGTGTCTATTTATACATAATATTTATAATATAAATATAAATATAATTATTTGAAGGATTTATATACGTATTATATATAATATTTAAAGCTCACACACACGCAACATACACTATCTGCGTATACACTGATAATATATCACTTGAGACATGCAATGAGTCATACTATATTTATCAAATATACACGTGTGTGTGCCCGCGTGTGTGTGAATGCTTCGCACTTAAAGAAGGTCAAACGCATGCGCAATCTGGCGTGGCTTGCTGAGGCTCCAGCGAAAGTGAAAAAAAAGTGTCTCTTGGAGGTAAATTAAGAGAGTTGGTTTTTTTTAAGCGATCCTGGAACCAGGTTTGTGGGTGACTGTGGCTCTCTGGTGCTCATTTGCAGCAAAGGAGGAAAGGCAGATCATTGCGTAAAGGTATGAAAACACAGCACCCGCACACAAGAGGAAAGTACAAGAGGGCCGAGCCAGTAAGTTGCCAGAGCAACGGGGGGGCGGCCGCTGTGTGTGGAGCAGGCTTTACTTTTGCCGGTGACTTGACACTTTCCGTCGCCTTACATTGGATCTGTTTATCCCTGCATCATGCTGAGTTCAAAGTGCAACTATTCACACTTAGACCAAACATTTTTCTTGTCGATTGATAGAATTATACTGGAGATCTAGGAAGTCTTAGAATCTGTCACATTTTGCAGTGTGCATCATCCTGCCGTCTTTCTTGACTTCTTTCTGCCTCAATCTCCTCTGCTCATTAACCTCCCTGCTCCTTCACTGGTGCAAACAAATTCCTTCCTTTTACGTAGTAGTTTGGAAACCAACTTTTGTTATAACATGTCCCTAGGATCTCAGTCTTCACCCCCCAACACCCCCAGGGTGATTTAAGGGTTTTTTCTGCCCCCCCACCCAAGATGGAATTCTTACAAATAAAAGTTTTTTCATCACCTCCATAATTAAGTGTGCAATGAATATATTTTTTCGTGTAGTGGGATAATATGTGGATATTTATGTGGGTTTTTAAAAAATTCCTTTTACTTATCTCTTTTTTCCCCACCATTCAAGGAGTGTTAGGTTTTTTAGAACTAGAGATACAGAGATGATACAGGGTGAACAACTAAATGCATAACTTTTAAGCTCTTGAAAATAATTTTGTGAAGTCTATAGCAGAGAAAAAGGTCTTAAAAGCTATGGCTTTCAATTATAAGAGCGAGGCACTTGAGAGAGAAACATGGTTGTTGTTGTTTTTTTTTTAATCCCCAAAGTCTGGCTTGAAATATCCAGAGCCAACACCTGGAGGACCAAGAACATAATATTTATACCATAACCACAGAGAGGAGTATGTGATGTCATAAAAGCCGTGTCCGGCTCGGAAAATAAAGTTTGGCCAGCACACGGGAAAGCAAGGATTGTGGGGGATGTGTTGAGGGCTCCATTGCTGGTGGGGCTGGTGGGGCTGCTGGGGCCTGGGGCTACCTCTCCTTCCCAGAAGCCCAAGTCTCTAGAAGAGCAGAATAAGCTTAAAATACATTTGAGACATTCCAGAGCAAATAGAACCATTGCCTGTCTTCGCAGACAATCTGAATGACTCAACCTCCGAAAGCATCCTTATGTCTGCCTGAGCAAGACGAGGATCAGGGCTGGGGCTGGCCCTAAGGGCCTGAGGGACTCTCACACAGTCTCAGTCTCTCTCTCTCTCTCTTTTTTTAAAGAATTTATTTATTTATCTTAGAGAGAGAGAGCACAAGCAGGGGGAGCGGCCGGCAGAGGGAGATTGAGAAGCAGGCTCCCCATGGAGCAGAGAGCCCCACACAGGGCTCGATCCCAGGACCCTGGGATCATGACCTGAGCTGAAGGCAGACGCTTAACGACTGAGCCACCCAGGCGCCCCCCTCACAGAGTCTCTTACACCCCGGCATGATGCAAGGGAAGGAGCTGGAATGGCCAGGCCCCCCGAGAGGGAGCGGGACAAGCTGGGGGCACCAGATGCATCTTTGTGGTTAGGACAAGGAAGATACAGAACTGAGATGTGACAACTGGGGCCCATGGCAGGGATCAGCAGGGACAGAGAGCAGTGCCCATGGCCTGAAGGGATCAGTTCCAAAGGTCAACATAGAGACATCCGTGGCCCAAACACACTTAATGCCACAATTTCACACAGGCAACCCTCAAACTCAGAGGCCATCCAGGAGCAAAAGAACTAGAACTGTAGGGTTGGAGGGTTACTCCTAAGAGACTGAGCTTTAAACAGAGTAAATTATCAGGATACAAGTGAAAATGGAGGCTCATGAACTAAGCTGGAATCAGTTATAGAGAAATCATTAAAATGTGTATATAGGCCATCCTGTGCTAACACAAAGTTTGCACTCCCAAATCTTTTGGAAGAGTTACTTGGCAGCAGCTACTAAAATTAAAAACGCAAAAACCCTTTAACACAGCAATTCCAATTTTAGGATTCTATCCTTTAAAGGCAAAAGAACCAGAATGCAAAGGGATGTGTATAAATATTTGACAATATTTATAGTGTCAAAATACTGGAAGTAGTTTGAAAAATATCTAACAGTGAGGATGGCATAAAAAAATTGCATATCCAAAGCCTGAAATATTTTGTAGCAATTAATATGCTGATATATATTACTTTTAAAAGATTTTATTTATTTATTTGAGACAGACAGAGAGAGAGAGACAGTATGAGTGGGGAGGGCGGAGGGGTAGAGGGAGAGAGAGAGAAGCAGACTCCTCACTGAGCACGGAGCCCGACACCAGGCTTGGTCCCAGGACCCCGAGATCATGACTCGAGCCTAAGGCAGGCACTTAACCAACTGAGGTTGGCACCAAGGTGCCCCAGTATATATTATTTTTTTTAAAAAGCAAGTTATAGTGTGAGTGTCTATTATCTTATTTTTGTTAAAAATGGGGGACTTTACGTATGTTATTATAAAAATAGAAAATGATACATCAAACTGTCAACAGTAGCTCTTTAATGGGTAGTTTTGAAGAAGGAGAACACTTATTTTTTGTTTATGGACTTCGATACTGTTTGACTTGAAACCAGGAACATGTTCTAATGTTCTAATATATTTTAAGCAAGAAAACAAAAATGTGAAAAGAAAAAAATAGATACGAGAAGGGGAAAAAATCCCCTCAATTTAGCACTAAATTTCAAATTATACTTTCAAAAGTGTCCATGAAAAAGTGCATATCGTTCTGAAAGATTAGATTTTCACTTCTCTCCTGCTTGCCTTCCCTTAACTCTGCACCTCCGGTAAAAGGGATGAAATATAATGGAATGGCGGGGGTGGGGGGGGTGCCTTAAAATAAATCATTCACATTGTGGAATATACTGAAGAATGAAGATTTGATCTGGACTGTTTCTGAGCCCTAGTTTTCAAGTCCCATGTTCAGCCTGGGGAGTCGAAGTTCCCTTTCCCTGCTAATACCCCTTACTCTGAGAGTTTCTCTACCTGCCCCCACTCTCTGCACCCCAAGTCCACACGCCTTCCTGTTTCCCATACTACCCACATTCACACCCCCAGATCTCCTTGTCTCTGACCTAATCATTTCTTATTGCTGCCTACCTTCAGGTTTCCTCATTCCCCTTCCTCAGGGCCCTCTTTTGTTTTTGAGAACACACTAGACCTGGAGTGCCAGTCAGTAGAGCATGTGACTCTTGATCTCGGGGTTGTGAGTTCGGAGACCCACGTTGGGTGGAGCGCTTACTTAAAAAGAGAGAGAGAAAGAACACATTGGACATCGTAACTTAATTGTGGGAGGCATTTACCTATTGGATGGAGCACTGATGGGGCACCTGGAATCCATAACAGGTTCCACACTAACTTTTTTCATGAAAATCACCTCAACCTCAGACACGGGATCAAGGAAGGGTGCGGGGCTGGCTGGGCTGGGCTGTTTCTAACCACAAGTCAAGTATGGAGTGTTCCAGGCTGTGGGGGAGAGGAAAGGCGAAGATTAAGTGGAGTCTGAGAAGAGATCAGAAAGACGACTGAGCTCAAGGAGTTGATGGGATGGTTTATCAAGCTAAGAAAGGAAAAGTGAAGAACAAAGAAATAAGAGTATCCTTGAAGAGATTCAGCAGTTAAATTGTTAAGTGCCGTGTCCACTCGGGCCTTCTTTCTCGTGCGTCAGTGGATGTCACTGAGCTCCAGATATGTTCTTAAAATTTCAGAGTCAAGAAGGACAAATGTGGGGTTCCTCCAGAGGAGCTTTCACAAGGGTGTCCATCAGAGAGAAATATGTGTGTACGCTTGAGTATATTTTCCACTTCATGACTTAGGATAAAAAGTACAAAGTAAGCATTGCATTTTTTCCAAAAGGATATTTAATATCCCAACAGTCATTCTGATCTACTTAAATCAGAATCATTTTTGATGTGATGACGAGCAATGGGAAAATTTGGTCTCCATGGGGAGATTTTGTGCCCCACCAAGTAGTCTAAGAATTAAGTAGATCAGTGTTTTCTGGGCAAAAATATCAGCAATTCATAGGAAGCCGGTGGCTGGAAGCAGGGCCAAATGAGTCTGGAGGCCGTGCAGTCCTTGGTGGACTTGGTACCACTGGGCTCCTTTTTAATGATGAACCCACCCTGAAGGCATTTCACTCACTTCAAGACCTATTTAATGCTTAATCCCCTGAGCCCCGACTTCTGCTCAGCATTCTGAAGCAGCCCTGAGGACCTGAACCAAACTACTCATGAGGAAGTAAGTAAACTACTCCCACGCACCAAGCTGCTCCCCTACACAGAAGTGAGAGTAAGTTCAAAATTGAGTGGAAGTGCTTGGAGCCAAGGCCTTTGGCCTCTTCCTGCCCGTGTTAAGCAACCCAGGCACACACTACCAGTGTCCTGGCAAGAAACTCTTACTCTCACAACAGTGGGAGGAAGGCCAAAGAAGACCAAAACCTTCAAACAGAAGCTCAGGAGCAGAACTGGGAGGGAGAGGGAGAAGTGAGGCAATTCCCCGGGGCATACTGGGCTGGTGACTCAGCACACCAGCCAGCGAGGAGCCTGCAATTCTGGAAGAGTTAGTGTTGATGCCACCATGGGGGGGGGGGGGTATGTATTAGTGCAGAGGAAGAGGGTAGATGTACGCGTCGAGAAAAAGTACATGGTCCAGTAGGCAAAGACAGAGATGGAAGCCTTCTCCACCAAGGACATTCTGGTTTCTCTGTCCAGGCCTCTGGATAAACTCTGCAAAAAAGAAAATGCCCAGCAGGTGGCAGCACCAGATAACTGGAATAAAACCAGAGCAAACTGCCGCACTTCGGTTCCGCTTGCGCTCACTGCACTGTAACTTTCTTCGGTGGGAATTCATTTAGCGATTAGTGGGTATCTCCCCAAGAAGGAGGAGGCATCCAGTTCATCTTGGAATTCCCAGCACCTAGCACAAAGCTTGGCACATGCGGAGTGTATTTGTTGATTGGATGGATCAATGAATGAATGGATGAATAAATACAATTCAATACAATTGCGGGCGGCGCCTGGATGGCTCAGTTCGTTAAGCGCGTGGGACTCTTGGTTTTGGCTCAGGTCATGATCTCAGAGTCATGACATCGAGCCCCGTGTCGGGCTCCAACATGAGCCTGCTTAAGATTCTCTCTCTCTCCCTCTGCCCCTTGCTCCCCCCTCGCATTCTCTCTCAAATAAATAAATAAATACTGAAATTTCACCTCAACTAGATAAAAGTCATCTGAAGTGGTCCAATTCCCTTCTTCTTATCACATTACTGCTATTATCATGTTAATTACAGATTTAATTAGTTTAAGTAATAATAATAAAGCACCATACTTTAGATTAATTCTCTCCTTACCCTTTTGCCAACCTACATTCTTATTCTCTGCTTAATTTGATTTTCCCTATCTCTTCTGGAAACTTTTAAAAATCACAGGGTTTTAAAAAAAAAAACAACAACTGAGATTAGAGATACAACAGCTAAAATTCTGGGTTAAAAGAATTCATCTATGTTTGGACGGTGATGTTTGTAAGGAAGGCAAAAGACAATTGTTCTTTGATTAGGTGTATTTTTTTAAACCAATGACTTTTTTGCCTACTGTGCTTATTTTAAATTTTACTCGCAAACAACCTTTTCTTTTATTGGCCCTCCCTGATACATGCTATTGTGCTGTGACTTGCTGTTTTTCAGAATCCTTGCATACTACTAATACTTTAAGATACTAAAAACAAAAAAACAGAAATGAATTAATACGTACTGAGAGCTCACTGTTCACCAGGCACTGTGCTATGTTGGGTTGGAGGGGCGACTTTCTATGACTCTTTAGATGGATTAAAAAAATCCTCATCCTTTGTTGACCCAGGGACACAAAATGGCCACACTGGACACCCAAATAAGACCTTCCATATCTATCCATATGAGGGATGGCCAAACTTTCCCTAAAAGCAAATGGCAAGACCTTTGCTACTAAATTAATGGCAGTTAGCCACACTGAGTTGGAGCATGAGGAGCAGTCTATGCATCATCTGAGTTCTTTGAGGGCAGGAATGTTATCTTATGTATATATTTTCATATCCCCCGCACCTCACCGAGAGTCTGGCATATTTGAAGGCCTCAATAAATATTTACTGAATGTGTGGAGACTATCAAGATGTAGCTCACTGAACAATGGTACTTCAATCTAAGCCATGTTCTCAGCAGAAGAAAAGAATGGGAAAGCAGATCATGGGAGTCATCATTCAGCAGACTCATAAGAATGGGCCCAGAACCAAAAAAGTTAGATAGCATCATCTAGAACTGGTGACACCCTTGATTATCTTTCCCATCTTAGGAACTCCTATCCTCCCCCTGTTCAACTATGTTACACCTAATCATCTTACTACAGCTTTTACCCCTTTATTACATATTAAATGCAACTTTCCTGAACTCACAGAGCCCATTTGAGCCCTTCTCATCCCTAAGGGAAAGTTTTATGCCATGGTTAGTCTCCCTAACTACAATACTAGGAATATTGCATCCTTAAAACAATTATCTTAAATATTGCTGGTCCCCAGCATTAGGCTTAATTCCTAGTCCCTTTTCATTCTGCCTGCTTTCCTGAAGCAATTTCATCCCTACCCGTCATTTCTATACCAGTAACTCCAGATCTTTAGCTGTAATTTAGATTTGCCTCCTGAATTCTGAGTCCATACATACAACTATTTGCTTACTATACATCTCTACCTAGATGTTGCATAGCTATTAAACATATCCTATCATAGATCAAATTCAGGAGCTTCTGGTTTAACACGGCAGATAGAACATATCCACTTACCTTTTCCCCCAAAACCACACAAAAACCATAGTAAAGAAGTAAAAAGGTGTGGACCTCCCCAACCAACTCAACAAAGCGAGTAAGATGGAAACCATGAGAGGAATAGAGATTCCAACAAAGTTCTGGAAGTCAGAAGGTGGAGGAAGAGAGGAGACTGGTGATCCGAGCAGAATAACCTCCAGCCTAGAACACCCGAGAATGAGACTATGGCCAATGAAGAAGTCACCCTGTCTGGAATAAATCCAGAAATGAATCAAGACTCCAGAGACTCATTGAGTCAAGACTCCACAGAGTCTGCAGAAGGCAAGTGTGAGAAATGAGCAGAAGACAAACGAAAGTACTTTAGTACCTTCAGAAATATGGAGCATGACATTACATCCATAAAACAAAAGCAGGATGAAAGATACGAGTGCTTAAACTTCATGTTTTTCCACCAACCTGCTTCTGTTTCTGTACTCCTTATCTCAGAGGACACCACCATTATCCACCCCGTTTCCAAAGCCAGAAAGTTGGAAGTGATCCTTTATTCTTCCCTCTCCTTTGCCTCATTCAGTAAACTAAGGGTTGATTCTATCTCCCAAATGTCTTTTTCCCCCAAGCCACTGTCTTTCATAGACTTTTATTATGTCTTCCCTGGATTCCCTCACTGTTTTGATTTCTGTTCTTTCTGACTCTAGCGCGAAGCCTTCCCAAACCATTCTCCAAGATCCTGTAATTCTTACTGAGCCCAGCATCTAGCACATAGTAATCCCCCCTTTCTGCATTTCAGTTACCCATGGATGGTCATCTGTGGTCCAGAAGCAGATGATCCTCCTACCGATGAAAATCCTCAGAAGGTCAATAGCAGCCTAACACTATGTCACAGCGCCTACGTCATTCACCTCACTTCATCTCATCACGTAGACATTTTATCATCTGACATCATCACAAGAAGCAGGATGAGTACAGTATGATAAGCTACTTTGAGAGACAGAGACAGACCATATTCACATAGCTTTTATTACAGTGTATTGTTATAACTGTTCTATTTTATTCTTAGTTATTGTTGTTAATCTCTTACTGTGCCTCATTTATAAGTTACACTTTATCATAGGTATATAGGTATAGGAAAAAAACATAGCATATACAGGGTTGGGTACTATCCACGGTTTCAGGCATCCACTGGGAGTCTTGGAATATATCCCCTGTGGGTAAGGGGGGGACCACTGTATGCCCTTCAACCAGAGAGTACTCAAAACTGTTCTGGCTGAGTGATATATCTGACCGTGTGTCCAGCCCTGAGTTTTCACTAACTTCATGCTTTGTTCTTTATATCCCAGTAACATGAATTTACTTTCTGTTCTTCCTCAAAATGCCTCTCCTTTTAAAACCATGTGCTGAGGCAGCTGGGTGGCTCAGATGGTTAAGCGATGGACTCTTGATTTCAGCTCAGGTCATGATCTCAAGGTCGTGGGATAGAGTCCCGCATGGGGCTATGAGCTCAGCGCAGAGTCTGCTTGAGATTCTCTCCTCCCTCTGCCCCTCCCCCTGCTCATGCAGGCTCTCCCTCTCTCTCTCTCTCAAATAAATAAATAAATAAAACCTGCAAAAACCAAACCAAACCAAAAAACCCATATGCTGTTATCTCTGCCTGGAACCCCTCTTCTCTTTGTTGGCAAAGAGTTCAGGCTCAGCTCAGTGTTACTTCCTCTAAGGAAGTCCCCAATCTTCCCTGGACTGATGTGGGATCCTAGTCCTCATATGCCCTCTGTATATCTCAGTTCCCTCCCACGACGGCACTTTTGTGTCAAGTTGTAATTGTGTGATCCCTGTTTCCCCAGACCAGACAGTAGGTTCTTTGAAGACAGGAAAACTAAAATCCTTTTAGCCTTGTATCCCTTGCACACATGTCCCAGGAATGAATGATCATACCACAGCAGAAGGAAACTCAAGAAGTCATCAATATATCCCTGTCCTTGGGCCAATGAACTATTATCATTCCCATTTTTTTAGTTGAGACCACTGAAACAAAGATTAAGCGATTTATTTAAGGTTGCGGAGCTGGAACATACAGGTTTGTATGCTTGGCGGGGCAGAGGCCAGGATGGGAGAAAGTGGTGCTCATAACTCATATCCTGGTTTCCTACCTTCTTATACTGTGACCCTTTCACTACATGATGACCTCTTACTAATCTGTTATCATTCCCTAGAGAAACTCAGTTGGAAAAAAGAAAGTATAAACAAAATGAATTATTACCCAAACAGACAAGGGGATTGATTTCTTTAAATAACAATTATTACATGATATTTTTAAGCCTAGCCCTGTTCTGAGCCCGGAGGGTGATCACTCTTTGAAATCATTCGTTTATTCATTAGGCACTATGTCCCTTATGTAATTTTCGGTTACAACGAGCTGACAAGCAAATGCTTTCACGGGTTGTTGCATTCAGTTCTTCCCCTCATTCTCTCATGGAGACTTCTGCTGCATATGCCAAAAATGGCAAATGAGCCAAATATTATCAGTGTGCTGGCCAGCCACAGCCATTTCGGTCCCTACCTCAGCACATTCTCGAATAGTCTACCGTTATTTTACCACATTCTTGAGAGTTTGCAAGTGTTCTTTACTTCAGGGAAGGATTTGTGTCTTCTGTTTCTTTTCTATCTCCCTTGGTGCCCTGACAAAGTGCACTGACCGTAAAAGGTGCTCCAGAGGTAACTTGTGTACTTCGAAAAGAAGATAAAAGGGAACTTGCAAATCACTCAGTGATTTTTTTTTTTAATACTTTCTTACCCATTTCCCTCCCTTGGACACTGTTATTTGATACCTCCTTCCCAGTCTACTTTGCCATTTAAAAAAAAAAATTATTCATTTATTTGAGAGAGAGAGAGGGCACACACGATTGGGAGGAGGGGCAGGAGTGCGAGAGAATCCTCAAGCAGACTCCCCGCCAAGCATGGAGCCTGATGTGGGGCTGGATCCCAGGAACCTGGGATCATGACCTGAGCCAAAGGCAGACACTTAACTGACTGAGCCACCCAGGTGCCCCCTGGATGGCTTGATATACTTTAAAAATAAGATGTCTAAAAAAAAAAAATTGGCTACTTTACCCAAACCCATTTCTTTATCCGTTAAAGATATCATCATCCTCTCAAACGTGAGTCCAGAACCCCAGTCACAATTTGTGTTCCTCTGTCCTCTGTGCTATGTCCCCAGTGGGGTAGCTGAGATGTCTCCACACTCAAGAAAGTCCCCTGTGGCTATGCCTCCAATACCTTCCCATATCCCCAACTGTGACTTTCTAGTGGGGGCTGCCGAAACCAGCACCTCAGATGTCAGATCCAGTGACTGGCCCAAGAGATGGATACATGACCCAGGCCCATCCATCAGTGTCCCTCCCTGGAAAAGTCCAAACTGGCCCAGGAGAAGATCTCATCTTCTGGTAGGTGCTCAGTTGGAAGATCCACAGACTTGGAGAGAGCTTCTCTGTAGTAGAGAAGAATGAAGCTACATTCAAATAGAGGATATGGAGGACGAATGATCTGAGACCCTGATTCAATTGTCTGTACCTGGTTCTATTTCTGTCCTTCCCGTTAAATTAACAAAAATCCAACTGAGTAAATTTGAAGATTTAACTGGCTTTCTTCAATGATTCAGGGGTCCGGCAGCATCCCATCTAGCAATAGAAAGGAACCTCCCCTCCCCCAAGTTGTAGAGGTGGAAAGGGGGCAAAAAAGGGAAGTTATAAGCAAAGAATACACTGCTTCAGGCAAGGTCGCCTTCCTAAGACAAATGGAAGGGGGTCTATATGGCAGATTATCCCACTACTGCTGACCAGGTAATTCCCTGTTGACTGGTTGAAGGTTACATTCCTGAGGGTTGAAACTGTAATTAGGTTAGGTATTAAGTCAAGGTTTGCTGACATGGGGTTTAGCACAAGTGACTCCATTTGGGACCTGCTGTCTCCTTTTTAACATTCCCAAAGCTAGGTTAGTAACCTAATTTTGCAAATAAATTCTCCTTTTTAACTTCTTGGGTAAATCAAGTTGGGTTTCTGTCATTTACAAAACCTTAACTTAAGCCTTTTTCTCTTACCACCTGCTTCCCTTTCCCCTGAACAGGTAGGTAAGCATTTAAGCAGTTGCCAAATCATGTGGATTCTACCTCCAAACATCCTTAATATATATCTCATTTTCTTCACCTTGTTCAGGTTCCTAGGTTACATAATGGTTTCCTTACTATATTCCCAGACTCCAGTTTCACCTCCTCTGAACATTCTTCCAACTGGTGTCAAAGAATTTTCTAGAACTCACCCTGACTATGTTAGCCTTCTTTTCAATAACATTCAGGGGTTCCCTAGGACTCATAGAATAAAAATGAAACAGCTCAAACTGCCTCAAATACCCTATGACTTGGTACTTGCTTTCTCCTCCAATTCATTTTTCCTAACATATCCTTCAACCAAACATGACTATTCACCTATCACTAAACATTTCTTGAAGTTTCCTGCCCCTATGTTTGCCATTTTCTCTCCACTTACCAGAGATACAAATTCTACCCATTCTTAAGGTGTCACCTCCTTCATAAAACCTAAAGTCTCTTAAATAGTAGCAAATTCTACATTTTCTTGGCATCTACAGCACTTTATACATCTATCAAAACACATCTTCTTTGTGCTATAGTTATTTTTATACATCTTATTTTCCTTTTAGGCTACGAAGTTCCTTGAGGACAGGAACTCTTCTGTGTTAACCATTAATACTACAGTGTACCAGAATACACCATGGCAAAATATGCCTATCTGACATATGGATAATCATGAGCTAAAGGCAACTGAGAACCAGCAGATGCAGAAAAGCTACTCCCAAAGACAACTCTTATCACCTGAGAGACTCTTATGTGCATAAGAAAATAAATCTTATTTACCATATATTTCCTCCCCTCAACAGCCCATAACTTGCTTCCTCCTCCCAGAAGCTCAAAATCCCTTTTCCTCTTTTTCCCGAGATGGTATGTAAACCTTAATCATCTGGATACCTCCTTGAGCTTTCATTTCTTTGTGAACTCCCATATGCATACATACATATGTGTGTGTGTGTGCGTGCGGTGTGTGTGTGTGTGTGA
This sequence comes from Neomonachus schauinslandi, assembly GCF_002201575.2. Lineage (NCBI taxonomy): Eukaryota > Metazoa > Chordata > Mammalia > Carnivora > Phocidae > Neomonachus > Neomonachus schauinslandi. The sequence continues at coordinate 92,843,690 of NC_058407.1, read as the reverse complement.
TGAAATCCAGTTTTTTTTTCTCTTGTTTATCTTTTTCTTGTCACTTCAACTGGGAGGGTGGGCAGCCAGTGAACCTAGGAGAGTAGAGGAAAAAAATTTTTTTCTTCTCTACAGTACTCAACATATCTTGTACCTAAAAACTGCTTACCAAACACTAGATCCAGATATGACATGTAGATTTGGGCAGAGGGATTGTTTCTCCTCTAATAATTTCAAATTTTAATTCAGTATTGGAATTAATGCTTCCTATAAAATCTGTGAGACATTTATTACAAAAGTCTAAGTAATTACACCATTTCCCCCCATCATTCTCATAGATGTCCTCTGTAAGAAAATTTCCAGTTTGAAATAAATTCTATAAGGAAACAATATCTGAGTCTGTTCCATTAAGAAAAAAGCAAACAAAATTTAATCTCCCTGTCTTCTTTCTTTTTCTTTCTTTCTTTCTTTCTTTCTTTCTTTCTTTTTCTTTCTTTCTTTCTTCTTTTTCTCTCTTTTGAGACAATCAAAATGCAAGCTATGGCTTGGGTGTAATTATAGGTGCCAAACCAAAGTCAGCTTTTATTTACAACCCCTTTGCCAACTCAGCAGTCCTTCTCCTCCCCTCTGATGTGTGCAGACTGCACCCAAACTGGTTTGAGTCATGTTATTTGTATGCCACTAAAATGGGGCATTTGATAGTATCTGCTCCCTTGCTCCAGTTCAAATCATGAATGGGGTTCCTCTCCCTTCCTTAGCCACCAGCTTTTGAATATTTACAATCTATGATAGTACAAAGAAATGGATTTCGAACTCTAAGCAGTCTATAGTTGAAGTGGGGGAAGCCAAAAGGGAAGAAAAAAACAAAGTGAACCCCTAATAATCATGAATTTTCTGTGAGTGGGAGTGAGCTATGGAAGATGGCGGAGAAGAAGAATGAGGATAGATGAATGACTAAGAGAAATGAAAGTTTACAAAGAAAGTTTAATACTTGCTTATGGATGAACAGGAAGACAAGAAACAGCATTGTGCCTTTTATGTAGTAGGTACTCAATAGCCATTTATATAAAGATTTGGACAATGCTTAAAAGACAGGACTTGCTCAGAATTGAGAAGAAATGAGAAAAACTATTCCTTGAAGGGGCCATGGTAACTTTAAGGCCACGGGAGAATGTATTTAAATGGTTTGACCAGAACTTTGTTAAGTCTCTATCCTCATGCAATTCTATATAAACTGAGATTTATAGTCTTTGGTTCCAGGTTTTTACAGCCTGAATCTTTATCCATATTTTTGCAGATGAGCTGTATTGAAAACATGTGTTTTCAGACTACCTAATCCTCGTTTTTCAACCAGGCAGAGCCATTCAACCCGCCCCACTTTTGCGAGGTTAGCAAGGTTATTAAGAACTGAAGCAAACCTGATCAACTGGATTTTGAGTCCTGAGCCTAGTTGGCCAAGGAGAGTAGACAGATGTTCCTGATAGAGTTGAAGAATATGTAGGCAACTGATCCGATACAGATTCAAAGTGTTGGGATATTGAAGTGTAAATTGCCTCAGATTTGTGGTCAGGATAACATAAGTTTGAATCTTGGTTCTCTTGTGTGGACTTTGAGCAAATCACTCAATTTCCCTACAGTTCCTTTCCCTGTGATTTCTGAATAAAACACCCTATTTCTCTCAGATTTGGCTTCCTGTGAAAAATTGGAATATAAAGTTATTGTGAAAATTAAGCAAAACAATGTGTGTGAAAGTATTTTATAGTCGGCAAAGTGTTAAATAAATATAAGGTATAAATTTACGTTATGGTCTTGTTAACATCATGATTAAGAAATGGTTTCTATTAGTTTCTGAAAGCAGGGGAGTCATGTACAGCATATGTCAGCAGGATGAGTTGTTCACTCATTCAACACTAAGTCACATGCTTATTGATGCCCTACTATGTGCCAGATGTGTTTTAAATGCTGGAGATAAAAATTCCTGTCCTTATGGGCAAGACACAGATAGGAGGCAAACTAGTAAAACCAAAGGAGAGCTGTAAAGATTCACTGGTGTACAACTTGGGGTCATGTTATCGTGAAGTTAGTGTAGAATGATATTTTTCAGTTGATAGAATATAAGTAATAAGACAAACTATACATGTGATTGATAGACACTGAACTGAGAAAACCCCAAATTATCCCAAATTATCAGGAGGGAGTCACTTGCAAACGCCCTGCCACCTCCACTCTGTTCCTGCTCACAGGAAATTTAGCTGGTTGAGAAGTGAGAACAGAGGATGGGCAGAGGATAGGAGCCAGGTGCCTTTCATCTGGGGTTAATATACATAATATGATAGGATGTGTCCTGGAGAAAAGTAACATAGGGAAGGGAATAGGTTGGGTCATGGTTGGTGAGGATGGAGGATGGTCAGGAAGACTTCACTGAGAAGATAGAGTCTGAGCAAAGGCGTGAAGGAGGTGAGAGAATCATCTACAATGAGATCTAGGGCAATCACATGTCAGTCCAAAGGAAGAGTGAGTGGAAGGTCCTGGGTTGGGGATATGCCTGGTGTGCCTGAGAGACAGCAAGGGTGTTAATGAGGCTGCAGTGGAGTGAATGGGGTCTAGTAAAAGGTAGGCTCAGAGGGAATTGGGCCAGATGTTAGGGGTGGTTAAAGACACTGGATTTTACTTTGGGTGAGATGGTAAATGGTTTACATTGAAAGATGTTGAGCAGAAGAGTAACATGATCTCAATGTTCTGACAGGATCACCCAGGCTACTGTCTTGAGAACAGATTACAGGGAGCAAGGGCGGAAGCAGAGAGACCAGTGAAAAACTGCTGAAATAATCCAGAGGAATGACACAGTGACTTGGACCAGGCTAGGAGCAGTGGTGGTGAGAAGTGGATGAACTTGGGGTATAATTTGAAGGTAAAAACTCAGGATTTACTGACAAATTGAATGTGGGCTCTAAGAGAAAGGGAAGTATATAGAAAGACTCCAAAGTTTTCAGCCTGAACAACCAGATGGGCCAATTGGCTTTTACTGAAATGAGGGTGGGTAGGGATGGATGGGATTGGTTTGAGAGGTCAAGGATAATTTTTCTATTGCTGAGGGCATTAAGTGAGAGAGTTAGGACCAAATGAGTAAAGGTGGAGAAAGAATATAAGCAACTGGAATGAAAATGGCATCTTAGGAGTAGATGAGGCTGTAGGTGCATGAGTTGAGGTGAATGAGCTGAGGACTTGGGAAGAGAAGTCAGGAATTCAAGGTAGCACAACATGAAGACTGTGTCTCTCTATTGTACGATTCCATCTCGGGGGCCACAGGAAGGGGCAGCAGGTTAAAAATAAGTGGTAGACAATACTATTTTGGTGGCAATCATCGGATGTGTGAGTGAAGAGCAGGCAAGATTTTCAGCAAAGACAATCCCAGGGGAAAAAGAACATTAAATCCTTCATATAAGGATGGAGGGGAATTGACTTCATATCTTGAGAAAAAGGGCTGGCTTTACAACATATCCTCCATGTGGCATGAAGAGCAATATATTTTTTAGGTTCTCCTACTTTTTGCTCACTTTTGCATCCAATCTATTTTTAGAGTTCTGCAGGTTCTACTTCTGACATATTTCTTGGATCGGTCTACTTCTATTGGTTTCTACTGCTAATACTCTATTCTACATTACTAAAATCTAAAATCTCTTCTCATTACGATTGCAACAGCCTCACAGATGTCTCTCCACGTGTTTTCTTGTCTCCCTCTAATCTATTTCCCACATAGGTATAAGGAGGAACTTATTAACATGTCAGTCAGATCATGATAGTCTCCTTAAAATTCTTCAGTGGCTCATCATTGCACTGAGAATAAATCATAATAAAACTAGCACATGTGTAACACATACTGGGTGCCAGGCACTTTACTAAGAACATTACATATATTAATTTGCTTACTGTTCAGCCCTATGAGGCAGGCACTTTTATTATAACATATTTATCGAATGAGGAAACTGAGGCATTGAGAGGTAATTTGTTCAAGAGGCCTGTCTTACCCTGGCTTTCCCAGAAGCAGAGCCTGCAGGAAAAGCATATGCATCACTACAGAATTAGTGAGTACAATCTCAGGGTAGCATGAGTGATTCAGGTAAGGAGGGACAGCCAATACAAAGTGACATATTCTCTCAGTGACAGGCACTGCTTGGTATCAAGTACAACTGATTGCTTGATCTTGCCTGACCATTTCTGAGACGCTGTATGAATAAATGTATCTCAGGATGCTCTGTCTGGATAGAATGAGGGAAGAGCTTTTTCAGAGACACCTCTATCTCTTTGGTCAGAGGTTTACCCTATGGGGCATGAGCTCCCGTGTGTTTGTACACACGAGTGAGTCTTTTTTTTTTTTTTAAAGGAATAGGATTTCAAAGGAAGGATTAAAGCTATCTTTGCTTCTTTGTCTATTAGACAGGGAGGAGGGAGAGGCAGAGGGAGAGAGAGAATCTTAAACAGGCTCCACGCCCAGCACAGAGCCCCACATGAGGCTTGATCTCGCAATCCTGAGATCATGACCTGAGCCAAAATCAAGAGTCGGATGCTTAACAAATTGAGCCATCCAGGCGTCCCAACACACAAGCAAGTCTTAACACCAATGGGAATGCACTTATCCACAGGATGGCAGGTGCACAGTGCGAGCACAAGGCAAGATACTTTTGGACTGGTCCACATGAAGTCCATCAGAACCTAGCAGAGCTGCCTGTCACATTGGCGGCTAGAACAGCACAAGTAGCTAGAAAATGCCACCCCAACATATGCTTCTTTGGCACATGGATTATTTTGAGCTAAAGGCAATTGAGAAGTGGCAGATGCAGGAAAAGCTTTTTACTTTCCCTAACTACCTAACTTATAAAGGAAATTTACATTTATAAAGGAAATGTATTGTTTTTTAAAGATTATTTGAGAAAGAGAGAGAGAGGGTACGGAGGAGTAGAGGGAGAGGGAGAGAGAAACCTTAGCAGACTCCTTGCTGAGCTTGGAGCCTGACATGGGACTCGATTTCAAAACCCTGAACCAACTGCACCACCCAGGGGCCCCTATAAAGGAAATTTCTATTGGTGAAAATGTCAGATGCTAGGAACAGAGATATTTACAGGGAAAATTCTTACCTTCATAACAAGACAACCCTTATTTATGAGACCTTTGTTCCCCTCATCTTCCCGTAACTTGTCCTTCCTGCCCAGCAGGCCAAAACCCCTTTTCCTTTGCTTAGCCTTGGATGGTATGCAAGTTTCAATTATATGGCTGTCTCCTTGAGTTTTCATTTCTTAATGAACAATTGCGCATACTTATGTATTTAAATTATTTTTCCTCTTGCAAATCCATTTCTTATCCGTTTGATTTGGGGACCCAGCCAGTGAACCTAGGAGGACAGAAGGGAAAAAAATGTTCCTCTTTTACAATTTGGCCACCATGGAGGGACGCATGGGAAACCTAGTGGTGCCGGGGGCTGCAGCTGGGACTCAGGACCTCTGATAGAGCTAGCAAAAGGTAAAAATTCTTACCAAAATCAGCCGCTCAGTTTTCTGTCTGCAAAGTCTGATTGAATGAGGGTAGTAAAAGTCTCTTTGTCTTTTCCTTTCCAAATTTAAATTAGGAGGAAGTTGTAAGAATTTGTTCTTTGGATTATGACTCTTGTCAGTTGAATTTTGAGTACTCGTTGCTTATTGATCCTTAGTCTCTGTCTTGTGTATCTTTTGTCAGAAGAGGAAAATTAAGAGAGTCTCCCTCCATTTTGTTTTGTGTCTCGAGAGCTTGGGGTACTCCTGTTGGTCTCTGACAGTTTGGGGGTTGGGAGTGTTATGCGGGCTGTCGGATCTGCATCTGGTAACTAGGAAACCTAATATATGAAGTGTACAAGTAACACTGCCTGTCCAACCTCCCAGGTCTCAGGGGAGTTCATCTTAATGAGAGGTCCCAGTCCATATGAGGACTTCGTCATCTTTTCCTTTCATTTTCTTGTTTGTCCAGGAAAAAAATCCCATCCCAGTATAGCCGATTCAGTGTGCCAGACTAGCAGGCCTGTGATTAAAGGCATCTCAACTTTATTGGGGCGCCTGGATGGCTCAGTCGGTTAAGCATCTGACTCTTGATTTCAGCTCAGGTCATGAGCTCAGGGTTGTGAGAGTGAGGCCCTCAATGGGCTTTGCACTGAACGTGGAACCTGCTTGGGATTTTCTCTCTCCCTCTCCCTCTGCCTCTCCCCCTCCCACTCACAACATGCTCTCTCTCTCTAAAAAAAATTTTTTAAAAAACAAAGGCATCTCAGCTTTATAAAAGACCAGAGTTCCCTTACTACTTGCGATAATAAAGGTCTTTGATTCAAAAGCTATCTTCAGGGGGCGCCTGGGTGGCTCAGTCGTTTAAGCATCAGACTCTTGATTTCGGCTGAGGTCATGACCTCAGGGTTGTAAGATCGAGACCCCCTATGACTCCACGCTGGGCATGAAACCTGCTTAAGATTCGCTCTCTCCCTCTCCCTCTGCCCCTCCCCTGCTAAAAGAAAAAACCAAACAAATAGCCAAAAAACAAAAAATAAACAAAAACAAACAAACAAAAACAAAAGGTATCTTTGGGAATAACTCTGGGTCCCGGGGGTGGGGGGGAGCTGTGGGGGGCCAGGAGGTATACTCCATCTTTTGCCCTCTTTGGGGATGCCTTTTGTGTCCATGATTAAAGACATAAAAGACATTGATTCAGAGTCACATTTGCAATAGGTATACCTTTGGCCGCTTGGACTTCATATCTAAAAGAATTTTTTGGTATTTACTTTTCTAATTGAGATCTAATTGACATATAACAGTATATTAGTTTTAGGTATACAACATAATGATTTGTTATAGGTATATATTGTGAAGTAATTACCACAATAAGTTTGGTTAACATCCATTGCCACACATAGTTACAAATTGCTTTTTCTTATGATAAGAATTTTCAAGATTTATTCTATTAGCAAGTTTCAAATATACCATATAGTATTGTTAACTATAGTCACCATGCTTTACACTACATCTCTAGGACTTATTTATCTTATAACTGGAAATTTGTATCTTTTGATCATTTTCATTCATTTCGCCTACCCACCCTACCTCTGGCAACCACCAATCTGTTCTCTGTAACTATGAGGTCATTTGTTGTTATTGTTGTTTTTAATTCTACATTTAAGTAAGTTCATAAATGACTTGTCTTTCTTTGTTCAACTTTTTTCACTTAGCATAATGTCCTGATGTCCCATCCATGTTGTGGCAAATTGAATTTACTCCTTTTTAATGGTGGAATAATATTCCTATATATATCTCACACATTTTCTTTGTCCATTCATCCATCCTTGGACACGTAGGCTGTTTCCATGTCTTGGCTATCATGAATAATGCTGCAACGAACATGGGGTGAATATATCTCTTCAAGACAGTGATTTTGTTTTCTTCAGATAAATACCCAGAAATGGGATTGCTGGATCTTATGGTAGTTCTTTTTTTAATTTTTTGAGGAATCTTCATACTGTTTTCCACAGTGGTTTCACCAACATACATTCCCACCAACAGTGCACAAGGGTTCCCTTTTCTCCTACCCTCACCAACACTTGTTATCTTTTTGATAATAGCCATTCTAACAGGTGTGAGGTGATCGCTCATTGAGGATTTGATTTGCCTTTAGGTGATAATTAGTGATGTTGAGAGCCTTTTCATGTACCTGTTGGCCATTTGTATATCTTTGGAAAATGTGTATTCAGCTCCTCTGCATATTTTTAATTAGATTGTTTGTTTTTTTGCTATTGAGTTGTATGAATTCTTTTATATTTTGGATATTAGCCTCTTAACAGATACATCATTTGCAAATATTTTCTCCCATTCAGTAGGTTGCCTTTTCATTTTGTTCATGGTTTCCTTTGCTATGCAGAAGCTTTTTAGCTTGGTAGAGTCCCATTTGTTTATTTTTGCTTTTGGCATCAAATCCAAATAATCATTGCCATAAGCAATGCCAAGGAGTTTACCACCTCTGTTTTCTTCTAGGAGGTTTATAGTTTCATGGCTTACATTCAAGTCTGTAATCCATTTTGAGCTAATTTTTATGCATGGTGTAAGATGGTGGTCCAGTTTCATTCTTTTGCATGTAGCTGTCCAATTTTCCCAATAGCATTTATTGAGACTGTGCTTTCCCCGTTGTATATTTTTGGCTTCTTTGTCATAAATGAATTGACCATATATGCATGAGTTCAGGTCTGGGCTCTTTATTCTGTTCCATTGATCCATGTGCCTGATGTTATACCAATACCATACCGTTTTGACAGCTATAGCTTTGTAATATGGTTTGAAATCAGAAGTTATATGTCTCCAGCTTTGTTCTTCTTCCTCAAGATTGCATTGGTTATTCAGAGGTTTTTGTGGTTTCATATTTTAGCATTGTTTGTTCTATTTCTATAAAAAATGCCACTGGAATTTTGATAGAGATTACATTGAATCTGCATTTTGCTTTGAGTGGTATAGACATTTTAGTAATATTAATCCTTCTAATTAATGAGCACAGAATATCTTTCCGGGTATTTGTGTCTTCAATTTCAGCAATGTCTTAATGCTTTTCAGTTACCAAGGCTTTCATCTCTTTGGTTAAGTTTATTCCTAGGATTTTATTCCTTTGGATGCAATTGTAGTTCACGTTTTTTAAACTTTCCTTTTTGATAGTTTATTATTACTGTAAAGAAACCCATCTGATTTTTGTTTGCTGATTTTGTATCCTGCAACATTACTGAGTTTATTTATTAGCTCTGACAGTTTTTTGCTGCAGTCTTTAGGGTTTTCTATGTATAATACCATGTCATCTGCAAATAGAGACATTTTTACTTCTTTTCCAATCTCTATGCTTTTTATTTCTTTTTCTTGCCTAATTGCACTTGTTAGGACTTCCAGTACTATGTTGAATAAAAGTTGCTAGAGTAAGCAACTGGGCTTGTTGAATTCCTGATCCTTTTTTTTTTTCTTAATATTTTATTTATTTATTTGACAGAGAGAGAGCACAAGCAGGGGGAGCAGCAGGCTGAGGGAGAGGGAGAAGCAGGCTTCCTGCCGAGCAGGGTGCTCGATGCAGGGCTCAATCCCAGGACCCTGGGATCAGGACCTAAGCCGAAGACAGATGCTTAACCAACTGAGCCACCCAGGTGCCCCATGAAGTCCTGGACCTTGTTGAGTTCTACTTGTTGAGTAAGCAATTCTACTTTATCTTGTTCCTGATCTTACAGGAAAAGCTTTTAGTTTTTCATCATTTAGTACAGTGTTAGCTATGGGTTTGTCATATATGGCCTTTAGGATTTTTTTTAAAGATTTTATTTATTTATTTAAGAAAGAGAGCACAAACAGGGGCAGGAGCAAAGGGGGAGGGAGAAGGAGAGAGAATCTGTCAGGCAGACTCAATGCAAGGCTCAATCTCATACCCTGAAATCATGACCCTGAGATCATGACCTGAAATCATGACCTGAACGGAAACCAAGAGTCAGTCACTCAACGGACTGGGCCGCCCAGGTGCCCCTGCCTTTAGGAGTTTTTTAAAGACAGCTCTCTCACCCAGAAACAAATATCCAATTGGTATCTTTGGAAAGAACAGATTAAAAGGAAAAAGAGTATCTTAGTTGGCCTATAAAAACAAATAAACAAACCCCCTTAACAAGATTAGAAGATGGAGATCAGACTTAAAACAAAAGTTAAGAATTGCAAAATAGGGCTCCTGGGTGGCTCAGTCGTTAAGCGTCTGCCTTCGGCTCAGGGATCAGGTCATGATCCCAGGGTCCTGGGATCGAGTCCCACATCGGGCTCCCTGCTCCGCGGGAAGCCTGCTTCTCCCTCTCCCACTCCCCCTGCTTGTGTTCCTACTCTCGCTATGTCTCTCTCTGTCAAATAAATAAATAAAAAATCTTAAAAAAAAAAGAATTGCAAAATATACTTTTTGTGAGGCCTATGTAAATACCAATAGCTGAGAAATAGCTTGAACAAAGGCCCCCAGAACACACAGCAAGGCCATTTTACTGTTCCTTTTTCTGTAATCAGATGACATCAGCTCCAGGCCTTCCCATTCATTGCCCTACATGAATGTATTTTGGACATCTACCACAAAGAATTCACTGGACTGTCCTATACTTAAAATAAAATTTTAAAACTTAAATAGTAAATGCCCTAGATTTGAGCAAATATGCCTTTAAACTCCTTCTGAGAGAAAACTTAACATCCTTTCTTTGTCCCTTGGAGATGGAAATCTTATTATGTACTTAAAATGTAAATAAAGAAGATAACTTTTGGCTAAAGCAAATACCTACAACTGCCTAGGGCTGAAAAATAAAATAAACCAAAAAGAGGCTTTTTTGAAACAAACTGCTACTTGATCTTTTTAAAAGATCTTTCCCATAATTTAGGATTCCCATAATTTAGTATGCAACCTTTTTAAGATTATTTATTAAGGGCAATGAAAATCTTAAAAGTCTTCTTCACAAATAGTGGTAAAAAGTTTTAGCCATGACTGAGCAGGTAACTGAAACTTGAACCATCTACCAGAAACATAATTTGTATCCAACTCATATAAACCAGTGAGTCTTATATTAGTTTATCTGACTCATGGGTAAAATTTTTAAATGAATGCTCTAAGATCCCTATTTGTGCCTGTCTGAATGTTTATGTATGTCTACCTATGCATGTTTTGTATATGTGGTATTTTTCTACCTCTGGATGGTATTAACCAGAATTCATAAAAGAACTCTGCTTTAAATGATTTAGAAAGAAATAAGCATTTATATAAATTAAGTATTGCAAAAACTGCCAGAAAAATAAGAACTAACCCAAATGTGTTTTTTTTTTTCCCAAGTCCATGTGATCTTGGATAATCTTGATAAAATAGGCTACTTTAATATTGTTTTTTTTTTTTTAAAGATTTTATTTATTTATTTGAGACAGAGAGAATGAGAGACAGAGAGCATGAGAGGGAGGAGGGTCAGAGGGAGAAGCAGACTCCCTGCCGAGCAGGGAGCCCGATGCGGGACTCGATCCCGGGACTCCAGGATCATGACCTGAGCCAAAGGCAGTCGCTTAACCAACTGAGCCACCCAGGCGCCCTAATATTGTTGATTAAATAAAAATTGTTATGTCCTAAGAGTTGTCAGCATTAAATATAATCAGACATACAATTTTATTCTACCTGGGCTTGCTTGTCAAATAAGCTTAAGTTATCTTTACTAGTTGTTTAAGATTATGAAATTATAAATCCATTCTAAGGCATATGCTTAACTCTTAGTTTCTTTACTTCTGTGAGTTTTAATATTTGCCTAACATGCATATGTTACAAAATTTCTTAACAAAAAATAACTTTAGATGATGGCTGACTTGTTTAACATCTCATAAAATTTTCATGAATAGTCCAAGCATAATTGTTAAGAACACGTGAGTTAAATTGAAGTGGAATAAAATTTATAAATGAGCCCTTCTGCTTAAAAATAGTTTTCCATATCTTGTTAGTAATTTAAAACTTTAATGTAATACTAAGTTAAATTAAATGATGTATATTCATTGAATATCTAGATCATTTTGAAATAAGATAAAATACTGAAACATTAATTGCTAAACATCAGTTTATCTACTTTTGGCCCTTTATTACAGACAGACCACAGATATTTGGGTCTGTTAGTAAACATGTTCTTTTATCACTTTGAAAAATTGTACTATGAGGAAACATAGGCTTCTAAAAATTATACAATTTGTGTATTCATAAGTTTGCTAATTTGCTACAGAATGCTGATATATATATATGTGCATATATATACATATATATATAGCACACAATTCACAATTGCTTCCTTGTTTTCACTGGAAATTAAGGTTATCAAGGATTAAGAATTCTAATCAATATATGTAAATAACTACTAGGAATAATAAGGATGGAGGAAAAAAATTCTGCTTGCAAATTATGCAAAGAAAATAAGGTGTTTTCAGCTAGGCAATATATGAAAGATGAAAGATGCCCTTTTGTAAGAAAAAGGAGAGTAATTTTGTCCTAAAGTAGTTTAAGGTTATTTAAAGTTTGTTTCAGATGAAGCAGAGGGAAATAAAGGACAAAAACCTAGATAGATAAAGGAAGTTGTAAAAGGAAAGAGAAAAATGTTGTCTCGTGTGTTCAAGCTATTTAAAATTAAATGTATTTTTCGTAAGGTTTTTTAAAATGAATTTTAATATCCATAGTGTGCTGATACAAAAATGGAGTTCACATTACCGGTCTGTTCTTAATAAGACATTATAAAAGGTTTTTCTTTACCTGTTGAGTAATCTGCCAAAGAACAGATTCTGTGTCTTGTCACAATAATTTCCTATGCTTTATGTTGTCTTGTCATGTCTTTAATTACTTAGGAGAACTGAGACTTAATATTGAAAGTGCTAAGTTTTTTCTTACGGTCATATGACCTTCCGTATTTGCTTCGAAATCTCGTATTGGCACTTTGGTTAAATAGATAACTAAGTATTGTTTCAGGTGACCTGTGATTGTGTTTAATCAGGTGTTCAAATCTTTTGACATTTTTGACAAATTTCCCCAAATCAAATTTCCCAAAATTCTAAACGAGTGGGTTTTTTTCGTTTTTGTTTTGTTTTGTTTTGTTTTAACCTGAAGATAACTTTGAGACTCCCCAGAGGGCACTTGGGGAAAATCTCAAAGGATTTGCTCTCTTACTTTGTAAAAGAAAGATGTTCAACCAATTGGGTTTTGGTGTTTTTTTAAAGATTTTATTTGAGAGAGAGCGAGCATGTGCACAAGAGAGCACAAATGGTGGGGAGGGAGAAGCAGGCTGCCCATCAGGCAGGGAGCCCAGTGCGGGGCTCGATCCCAGGACCCTGGGATCAGGACCTGAGCCGAAGGCAGACACTTAATGACTGAGCCACCCCCAAAAGAAGTGATTCTTAACCTTCTTTAGCTGTATTTGTGTGGATATATGCTATTAATATAAATTGTTCAGAAATTGTGTAAAGTTTCTAGAAATTTTTCAGTATCTTTACTATCTACGATATGTCCTTGAGTAATGATATCAGTCATAATTCCAGTTATTATAAAATGTATGCCACAGAAATAACCAAATTTACTTGCCAATTGTATCATAATGAACTTTCATCAGATCTTTAACCATGGCCATTTTACATTCTTTTGTCATTCATATACAATTAATGTTGTACTCTTACTCTTTCTGAAAGCATGTGCAATCAACTAAAAGTGGAAATGCTCATCTTCAAGGAGATTCATGGGAAAAACTCTGGCAAGTAGTCTGAAGTACAGGATTCTGATAATTTTAATAGCATGCCACTGGACTGGGTTAAGAGTCACAAAACTCCAATGGAGAAAGTGATGAATGCATAAAATTGCTAATCCCAAATCAAGCAAAACAAGAATTACTTTCATGGAACTGAATAAACTGGTAAGGATGATTATAATTTTTATGGCCTTTTTGTTTGAAATATCTCTGGTTCTTTAATGTTTCATTTTCCAGATTTAAAGAATCCCTTTTTTCTTAAGCTACCAATAACTTACAGCAACATGTTAATGTATACCTTCGTGAAACATTTACTTTTTCTTCCTACCTGATTCCTCCAGAATTTGGAAACTCCCTTTGAATATTCTTATTTTCATGGTAACATAATTATTTGCATAAGTTTAATAGGAATCTGTTCTCCTTGTAAACATGATGCAATTTGAAACTTTGGTTACTATAACCAAGGCTTTGACTGGAATGTCATATTTGAGAATGGTGCGCATAAAATCAGATATGACCAGACAGTTTTAAGGAACTAAGTAAGTTTGACTGTAGGGAGCCAAAGCTTACAAGGTCCTCTTGGAATATCCACCTGGCTTTTGGGTTCCTGGCCTTATAAGTAAGGAAGATCACTTCCGAACAGGCCCAGGAACCTTAAAATATATTGGAAATCTCAAGAAAGAAGGAATTTCACCCAAACCTATAGGTATTGCCATGAAGACTGATGACAGCATCTTGACTTGGCTTCCTACCCTCAAGAGGCTTTTAAAAGTCTAATCTGCATTCCCTTATTTAAAGTTCCAGCTAAAGCAGACTTAAAAAAGCGTAAATGATCAATTACTATTTTTGCTGTGCTTATGCAAATAACTAGGCCAAGTTTAATGAGACTCGATTTATTTTGCAAATTAGTCTTACTTTGATTATCTTTGATAGAAATTAGAGTGATTGTAGAGAGAAAATTCTGTTTCAATGAAAAAATATAGCACATCCTTGTGGGTTGTTGAATTCTAGCTAAGTTTGCTCCCATTGAGCTTTTTCACCTCTTCGTAAATTGGCTCCTGCTGTTTTGTACATTTTGTCAGTAATTAACATTTCTAATTTTTTTCCTCACCCTTCTGACTTGGCGACACTGAGAACTAAAATCTGACTTCCCAGATCCTTATTGAGACCATCTAAAAGGGCTCTAAAAGCAAATGATGGATGCTTCCTTGCTCTGCCCTGAAAAATAACCATGTCTGTGACACTGATGTATATGCCACTACTAAAGACATTCACACTGCAAACTGCAAACCAGAAAAACTGGAAGTTGGATTATCATAGCCATCTTCACCCTACCGTCTAAAGATGCTCGGAGCTCAACCTCTAGAAATCTCTTTGACAGACTTCGTCTGGTCCCCAAAACTGGGTTTATAATTTGCTTCATTCATTTACTTCTGTTTTTCCTTTTGATTCCGTAGAAATGTTCCTTCCTGAAAAAAATAAGTTTCACTGGGCAGAATGAAAGGTATCAGAATATGCCACCCCAAAGTATGCCTCTTTGTCACATGGACTATTTGAGCTAAAGGCAATTGAGGACCAGCATATGTAAGAAAAGCTGTTTACCTCCTCCTAACTACCTAAAAATAGAGTACAAATTTCCCCTTTTGTAAAGGAAATTTACATTTAAAAAGGAAAATTCCATTTGTAAGGATGTCTCTTACCAGGGAGAGAGCTACACCCAGAGACAACTCTCCTGAGAGACCTAACAAGACAACCCTTACTTACTGTATATTTTCTCCCTTCCCCTTTCCATAACTTGCCTCCCCAACCCAGAAGTTCAAACCTCTTTTCTTTTGTTTAGCCTAAGACAGTATATAAAGCCCCAATCATCTAGCTGCCTCCTTGAGTTTTCGTTTTGTTGTGAGTCTCCATGCATATGTATGTAACCAGATCTTTTTTTCTCTCTCTCTTGCTAGAGAAAGGTTTTCCTTCCCTTCAGAGGCAAAGACCCTGGAGATGAGTGAGTTGAGGGCACACGAGTGGTGACTGATGCATACAAATGGTAAGTGATAAAGTGAGACTCAAGCTCTGACAGCCTGGTCTCAAAGTCCACACATGTCATTGAATTGGAGGTGATTTTATTAACTTCTTTGATAGCCTTTTTTTTTTTTTTTGGTCAGTCTCTCCAGTAGAATGTAAGCCTCTTGAGGAAATGGCATTTCTCTATCTTACTCGCCATTATATCCTCAACATGGAACCAAGTGCCTGACTCAAGAAGATGCTCAATAAATATTTGTAGAATGAATGAATAAAGGGTTCCTAGATGGGAAATGGATTTTAAGGTGGTCTTGCTCCTGTCACTGTTCAAAAAAGCACTATTGAGTTACTACATGGACAAATGAGAAGTGCTGATGAGTGAAGGCAATAGACTGCGAGAAAACGAGACAGATGGTCTAGCTTGCTCACATGTCCAGCCAGCCTTAGACGTCCTTGAGCTCTAGAGGATATCCTTAAGGAAACAGGAAGGAAGCAAAATCAGAAATTCCTTAGGAAGTTCGAAAAAGGAAATGTAGAGATTTGGGCACATTGTATGGCATACAGGAAGTTATTTAAAGCAGGTTTTTGAAACTGTGAATCTATAAGTGGGTTATAAAAATCCAGGAACTTCATACAATTTTACACAAAAACATGTCTCTTTATATTCATGTGCAAATTCCTAGGGCAATAGTTTCTCTCATATTTGGAAATAAATCCGTAACTTCTACATGATTAGGAAATACTAAGTGATTACAGCAACTCATAGATAATCTAGACTCACTTTCAGATGAAGAAACTGAGGCCCAAAGACGTTATGGGACCTGCTAAAATTCAAACAATCAATTGGATGACAAGAAGGACAGGACTCAGGTCTCTTGATTCCTAATTCAGCATTCTTTGCTGTGTCTCTATGCCTTCCTGAAATTAAGTCATAGAATACTGTGTGAAGAAAAAAGAAGAGTTTAATTTCTTGGAAAAAAGAAGAGAAAATTTAAACAAATTCATTAAAAAGGTTAAAGCAGTAGAACCCTAAGACTAGAGGAGACTTGAGGTATATTTAATGTTTCCCTGATTTTAGGTGAAAAATGCCTCTAAATATCCTGAGATGTTTATTTTTCAAGATGGTTATGGAATATGAAAGAAAAGGCCTAAATAATTATTTAGCCATTCAGCTGAGAAACGGTAAGAACTAGATTATCCTTATTCGATATATAAATATGAATATGTATCAAAGTCATCCACAAAAAAGAATTTTAAAAAAGAATAATGAAGGCATAAACCTATCAAAGTCTAGTGCTCATCTATGATACTAAGTGAAAAAAAAAAAAAAAACACTAAAAAACCAAAAAAACCCCATGGTGTTTCCTCATAAATACTAAGATAAAGCATTGTGAACATTTGATTGTCTTTCACAATGTGGTCTCAAGGGCAGGTTAAGTAAATGAAATCCTCAATCTCCAATCCTCATGTTAGGCAGTTCATCAACTTTTGTTCAGAGAATGGCAGACTGTCGGGAGACCTGAGTTCAAATCTTGCAGTAGCCACTAAATCATGGACTTGGACAAGTCAGCTTCTCTGTTTCTCAATTTTTTCCATCTTCAGAGTGGCAAAAAAAAAAAAAAATTGATCTTAGACAGTGTTTTTCAAACTTTTTAAAACTGTTTTTTATTCTTAAAAATTTTTTTATTACCACCCATAGTAAGACACATATTTTATATTATCGGCATGAATAAACATATGTGTCTATGACTGAAATAAAAGTTTCATGTAACAATATCAACCCTTCGTATATTCAGGGTACTCTGATATTTTCTATTCTATTAGGTTATGTCCTGTTTCTTTCTTTTTTTAAAATGCGTATTTTAAGCCCATTAAATTGATTTCACGAGCTACCCATGGGTCACAACCTACAGTTTAAAAGACATTACGAAAAACGTTAAGGTCACCTATAGCTTTTATATTCTACTGATAAACTCACTACAAGAACCACAAGTTGAGAGTAAAATCAGTTTACTTGAATTTCTATTTTTCCCCCTCCTTATTTTGACGGTAATAATGGACAGTGATAAAGAATTTCAGGTGGCAAAAGAGAAGCAGGAGTTTTAAGCATCCATGAAAGGTAATTCAGCCAGTAAGTAATTTAACATTAGCCATAGAGAAAAGACAAGGCATTCACAAGTAAATCAGGACATTTTTAGTGACATTTTTAAAAGACTACCTGTGAACCATTTAAGTTTTAAGAGCTTCTTAAGAGGATGTTTACGAGAAGGAGGAGACTGAGGGGATAGGAAGAAGAGCAGAGAAGGAGAAAAAGAGGTAAATGTTCAGGTGTTGGTGGGCGGTGCTAGTCCCTCTGACCTTCCTTGGTGGTAGGCTTAGCTCCTGGGAGAAACCTCCTCTATACCTGGGAAAACGGACCCCGTGAACCATGTCGGCATGCCCCACTGTGAGAGCGGTCCTTTAGATCACAAATCTGATCGTTACGTGTCTGCTTGAAATTCCTCAGGAATTCTCAGCATCTCCAGGATAATGTGTAAACTCTTCAGCATGGCACACCAACCATTTCTAACTGGATCGCATGTTCTCCCATGTCCCCCCCTCCACCCACCCCAAACCCTCCACACCCCAGGGCGCACATGCCATCCCTAGTTACACTGAATTTGGGGAGTTGCCCTAAACATCCCTTGTCAGGCCCCTGTAACTTTTTTTCAGTTCTTTTCTCTTTCTAGAATACCCTCCTCCCTGCTTACCTTTTCTCTTCCCTCACGTCCTAGCACACGTATCCTTTCTCTGTCACACCCCACCTCCTCTAACACTGTGCTTGCCCCTGTCACAGATGCTAATATCATACATGGCAACACATCTGTTCATCTTTCCCGCTAGACCATGAGTTCCTTGAGAGCAAGGGGTCATGTCCGTCCTATTCATAGGTGAACAGTACCCAGCACATAAAGTTCCATAAATATCTGTTCACAGAGTGAATACTGAAGGACTTTCTCTCTCTTTTTTTTTTTTTAAAGATTTTATTTATTTATTTGACAGAGAGACACAGCGAGAGGAGGGACACAAGCAGGGGGAGTGGGAGAGGGAGAAGCAGGCTTCCCGCGGAGCAGGGAGCCCGATGTGGGACTCGATCCCAGGACCCCGGGATCATGACCTGAGCCGAAGGCAGACGCTTAACGACTGAGCCACCCAGGCGCCCCTGAAGGACTTTCTTATATTCCACTTGTCCCAGCCACTGAGAGTCGCTGAAAGTTCTGAAATTCAGTTATGATGCTTGCCAGTCAAGTGTAATCAGATGAAGTAGATAATCCTTCAGGCTCCCAGCAAAACTCTAGCTAAATGTTCACATGACAATTAAGCTGTGAGTCCTGGTTTAAAGAGATGATAATGATTAAGCAGATTGGGAACATCAGCTGCTGGCAGCCAATCAAGAGAACGTTGTCTTCCTAAAAGGGCCCCTCCAAAAAAGTTTGGAATTAAGAGTGGAAAGAACTCAGAAAACCACAGTGGAGAATCACTAGATTTTAGAAAATTTAGCACTTTGACTGTATCCCCTTTTTTCATGGAAAACAGAGAGAAGTAAGGCTAATGGTAAAAGTCGTTAAGTGTGAAAGAAAGCAGAGCACTCATAGCTTATAGCTCTATTCCTACTTTGATTATTAGAAGAGTAGGATTTCACTAAAACAAGAAATCCCTGGTGTGAGGAGCAAGTAACGAGGGATCGGGTAATTCATTTTAAAAATATGGCAAATAAAATGAGAGAGTCAATTAAATCCAACAAGGGAAAATGATCAGAGGAACAAAGGTAATAAATGTTGGCCCCAAGGGAAAGTAGAATGAAGTATCTGATCTTGGAAGATGAACAGAGGAGAGAGAAAGGACTGCCCAAAATAAAGAGGGGATGAAACAGATCATGATTCTAGAGTGACCAAGAAGATGCTTTTGGAATTGAAGTCATTTTAGATTTCGAGTCTTAACAGGAAACTACAAGAGGACAACTAGGAAGTAAAAAAATTGCTTCCATTAAATTGCTGATAAGAAACGGGTTAGAGAACACAAAGAATTAAGGGCATGGCTTAAATCTCCTGTCTTTATGACATGCAGAGTGTCTCAATTACATAACGATTTCTTTTCATTTCCTAAAGAACAAAGGAACTGAATAAAGCAAATGCATTGATTGGTTATCAGAAAGAATAAAGAAGTCTGATTTCAAAAGTATTTCCCACTGAATCAAATTCTGGTCCTCAGTGAACTCTGGGGAAAAATGTCTATGAGTACAGACATATAGGAGTATATAGGAATATAACCAGTAAAATCGCAGGAATTTTTGAGGACAATTCAAGATACCAATGGAATCATATTTTCAGCATCACTGCAATTTTGTGCTAAAAATTAATAATGGTTGTTTGTTAGTGGTAAAACTGTGATTTTCTTTTTTAGAACTTTTTCTTTTCTCTATATTATCAAAAGTTTTCACAGTGAACATATATTACTATTATCATGAAAGAAAAAATTCCCTTTCAACCCCTTCCCCCCCACCCCAAAAATTCTGAATAGGATAATACGTAAAAATTTGATTTATTTGATCTCTTACGGTAGAAAAATGAAAAATTTGATCCCATCAACTCAAATCACTCCTAAGCGGATCCTAGGAAAGTAGACTATTCAAAAGAGTATCACATCCAGTCTCTTAAAACTAGAACCTGGAAGACAGCAGCTCCAGCTGCTTTCATAACTCCTTCCCTCTGGGCAGAGGTGAACTTTTATTGGGTTACTTGATAGTAAGTAAACAAATATGGGTAAGAGATTTCCTCAACTGAAGGGACAGAAACTGAGGTAGCTCAGATTTTTAAAAGGTGGGTCTGTTTTTAAGGACAGAGAGAACTCACGAAAACACTGTTGAATCTAGCCTCCTGAGAGCGAGGGGGAACTGGGGTGGGGTTGGGGGGGTACTCTCAGGCTGGGGATAGAGCTCCATGCGACCTGGAGACACAGGGCCTCTGTTCTTTGGCATTTTCGGAATATCTGCTCCGTTCTTATCTCTGCAGACCAGATCCTTTCACGTTTTCAAAATTTCGGCTGCTCTCTGATTTTGGCCTGCACATGGCTTTTTCTAGGCCATAAAGCTGACTCCAGGCACTATGCTACATAACAAATCAGCTTCTAGCAGCCAACACAAACTCTCAGAAAGCTGATCCCACGTTGGTTCTAAGAGAAGCTGCCGATCGTCTGAGTGTGGGTGAGACGTACGCGCCTGTTCCGATGAGCCGGGGTAGAGGAGCCGGATGCCCTCATCAACACGGCCACCTAGGCTCACCTCTTCAATAGAGCCTTTTCTGGGGTCTTTTGCAGAGAAGGGACGTGGTGCTAACGACTATCCAAAATATATTTATTACCCTTTACTAAGCAACTTTGGATGCATCATTATATTTGGTAATGGGATGAAAATGTTATTGTGTAGTTCATCCTTGCCTCTTCCGCCCCCTCACCAAGTATCCCGTTGTTCCTTTTTTTGGCTGCCAAGAGCCCCAAGCCCAGGCCTGCCTTTACAAGTAATAACCCAACTCCAAAAGCGTCTACACCCCTCTCCCCCTCCAGTCTCATTCCTATAGCAGCCGGCTTTTTCCTGGCTAAAAGAGATCAAAGCATCCATACTAAAGTACTTACGACTGGTAAAGTGATTGCATGGCAAGCTGTTCAGCCTCTCAGGGACTTAGTTTACTTATCCCTACAGTGACAGAACCTGGACTGATAGACCCTTAGGATGTTTTCGAGTATAATGTTCTAAGTTCCAAAGATAAAAGTTGAAGATCACCCCTCCAAGGCTTCCTTTAAAGACCATTCTGAATCATAAGAAGAGTTAACATCCACTTAAGCCTTATTAGACATCATACACTCCTCTGAGAGCTTTACATATAACACTTTCTTTGATCCTTAGAACAACCCAGATAAGAGAGTGTGTTAATTAGGATCGTATTCACTGTGGTAGCAAATACATGCTGGCAACATACACCTTAAATTAAATCAAAGTTTATTTCTCGTTGACATCACAGGCCAGGATGGATGTTCCTGGTCCTTGGAGGCTTTCTTCCATTTGGTGATTCAGAAACCCAGGCTTTTTTTTTTTTTTGTGGCTCTGCCGCCACCTAGATCTCTCTGCCATCTGCTTGAAGGAAAAAGAGAGTACAGAAAAGAGTCATGAAGTGTTAGACTTGCCAGGAACTGAAGGGTCCCATGTCATCTGAAGGTCACAAACTGGCAACCTGGGCCAAATCGGGCTCAAAGACGAGATGTGTTTGGTTCATTATGTGAATCAGTGGTCCACATGTAAAAATGCGGAGCTCACAGTTTTTAAAAATCTACATTCACTCTTGAAAAATGAGAAGACCTGGCAACTCTGCCTGGCCAGCACCTACCCCCACCCTGGCCGGAATGAGAGCCAGTAATGCCCTTTGGCCATTGCACGGATCCCCCCAGCTGCCCCAGCCCTGCTTCAGTTCGTTTACGACCTTGCCCAGACCCTGTTGGCTCGATCGACCTGTTCGGGTGTCACAGCTAGGAAAGCGAGAAGGGGAGAAGCCAAGTGACTCACCCGTCCACACCACTCTTCTGACATAACAGGGCTAACAGAGCTGATCTAAGGGTGCTCTGTCCATACCTTCCTTTCTCCAGCTCGTACTTTCTCCCGAAGAGCTTTGGAAAGAAAGCGCACCATCTGAGGAAATTATGCTTCAAGCAGGAAGAGACAAGGATGATGTCAACCAGCAGATAAGCTGGAGAGGCCCACTGACTGGAAGTCGAGAGACGTGGGTAGGAAATTGTTAATGGGAGGAAGTGGAAGGAAGAGAGAGATTCCATGCATAATAAGGGCACAGGAGAGAGGCACCCATGGAGAGCTAGGCTAAGGTGAGGAGACAGGGCCAGGCAGGCACCCAGTTGCTCTGCCCCTCTAGAGATGAAAGCCTGGCTGGAAAGCCGTCGCAGACAGAAAAAAAGGAGGCTGCTAAATAGAGACTAAAATCAAAACTGATCAGAAAAAATACTTAGACATCGTAAGAGCTTTCTTCTTCGGCTTTATTTCTTTTGAACAACAGAAGCCATGTGAAGGAAAGCAGAGATTTCTCAAGGTTGCCTGAGAACTTACTAACAGGAGATCAAAACAAGTATCTAAAACAATTAGACTCCGCAAGAAAGAAAGAAAGAAAGAAAGAAAGAAAGAAAGAAAGAAAGAAAGAA
>NC_058407.1:92800407-92821152 GCF_002201575.2 Neomonachus schauinslandi | reverse complement strand
GAAAGAAAGAAAGAAAGAAAGAAAGAAAGAAAGAAAGAAAGAAAGAATCTTCCTGAAACCAAAATGCAACCTGGGGAATTTTACCAAGAATTTGCTGTTTAAGCATTCAGCAAACGTTTTTCTCGAAAGAAAAATGAACCAAGACTGAGGCACACGGGACTTTTTCTTGGCGGGGTTGGGGATCCCAGGACTGGTTCTGCAGCAAGTCTATGGAATTCACACGGAATGCTGTTGTGTGACTTCACTATAAAGATTAGTAGAGAGAAGTAGCAAAGTGATCTTTGAGATCCTGACGGGTGCCAAAACAATAGGGAGGGAGTAATGTAGACAGTTGATAACCTTAAAAAAAAAATTCATGTGTAATTAGCACATGAAAGTCAGAAGGCCTGGGTGCTGCTGGTAATGGGCTGGGTCGCTGTGAGCCAATCACTTCAATTCTCTAAGACTGAGTTTCCTCAGCTGTGAAGCGAGGTGCTTGGGCTGACTTTCAAGGTGTTATTCTCAGATCAGCAGTGGCGGCAGCGGAGAACTTGTTAGAAATACAAATTCTTAGGTCTCATCCCAGACCTAACTGATTCCCTGCAATCTGTGGTGTATACTCAGCCCTCTGAGTGAGACACCTACAAAGTGTGAGAACCCCGGAACAAAGAATGTTCTCTACCTATTGCCATAAATACTCTAATTCTAATGAGAGAGCTAGGTTCCTAGCAGATGGCATTAAAGAGTTTTTAAAAGATATTCAATGTGACAAGACATGATTATTTGTTTCAAATGATGCAAGTGTTTGGTTAACCATTCAATTTTATGAAACGTAAGAACAGCCATGCACAGGTAAGGAGCTTTCCAACAGTGAAACGAAGTGCACTGAAGCTAAATTAAAAACCCCAGATGACAGGATGGGGACAGTCACATATGCATCGGCAGTGATCTCCCTGTGAGGGTACATACAAATTAGGACAGGTTCAGTGTGCTGAAAGTAAAAAGAAGAAGGATCCATCCCTTTTAGTATTTCAGTTCTACAGTTAAAAAAAAAAAAATAGACTGACAGCTCACTAAATGAACTGCCTTATAATTAGCTACCTTATTTTAACAGTACTTGTGTTTATAAAAAAATCTTCAAGGCTCACTGGAAGTTTTAGCGGAGTCATAGAGCTCAAAGGTTGAGCTCTAATACCAAAAAGCAAGAGAGAATACAAGCCAAGAAGCAAAATAAACAAGACAAATCAACTTCATAATCAACTTCGCTCTGTCCAGGAGTAGTTGAAGATGAATATGACTGCAAAACCGAGGGATTCTAGTTTGCTTTCCATAGCACCCTCTTCTTGGTCTTCCCTCTTCGCTTTAAGAGACCTGCTCTTTTATTTATTTTCCATGTCAGTCATTTATGCTTGTTAATTCATTGACTCTTAACACTTAAGTATGAATAAATTTTACGATGCGCTATGTCAACCAGGCATTTTCATGTTGTTTTTCATAATGAATTCTAGAATGAAAGGTCCTGTCTTTTCTATGAAAGGAGCTACAGGTATCACCCAAAAAGTAGAGAAATTTTTGAATGGAGCAGAAAAGCCTCCAAGGTCAGTAAGGAGACTTCTGAAAGTCCATCGGCTTAATGATCTTCTTAGCAACCTTCTTAGGACAATTGGGAGCCGTGGTGGTAGAGGAAGTAGAGTAGCAGGGCAGATAGAGTAGCAGGGGAGGTGGAGTAGCAGAGGAAGTGGAGTAGCAGGGGACGTGGCGTAGGAGGGGAGGTGGAGCTGGGAGCAGTCCAGAAGCCCATGGTAAAATGAATAGAGACTATACTGGCCTGTCTGCTAAAGGAATTTTCTCCCACAGGTAAAACAATCTGCAGGTTGGCTAGGCAAGACAGACTCTATTAGTTGTCACAAAATCTCTCCCAGGACTGAAGTCTTCCTACCTTAGAGGTCAGCTCTCTCCCATCCTTCCTGCTTCTCTGCCCCATCTTTTCATGCATGCGTTCAGATCAGCCCATCTCCCTTCCCCCCCAGGTGTAATGCATCTTCTGTCCCAGGAGCCAGGGCCGCTGTGTTGGTTATGTAGGTTGTACCCTCCACAAAAGGCTCACCCAAGTGGCACCACGCAGAGGGGGTGAATGGAGGCTGCGATTTAGCCCATACATCCCTCATTAAACCCTGCATTAGGGGACTGCCCTTTTCTAACTCCCACAAAGGTACCATGAGAGCTAGCCACGATCATGACAGTAACCCCCGCACTGTATTTTTGGGCACATCTGACACTGTAGTGGTTTTCTTAAAGAAACTCCTCTTAACACGCTCTCTAGATTAACCCATGCTTCTCATTCCTTCCATAAAATATGCTGACAAGTGCCCATGGCACGCCCCTGCCAACCATCGGTAGACACTCTCTAGTATGCTCTGGGCACGTCTACTCCCTTCAGTTAGGTTCTATGTATATCAAGCACTCCTATTTGTTCCCAGACTGGTTTCTACCCATCGTACTTGTTGTTTTAATGATCTAAATTAATTAAATATTGAATCGGCTGATGACACCGTGTAAAAAGAGAGTTGTGGTTTCTGTGAAAACTAAGTTCAAGATATGCAAAAACTAGAAAGGGGTCGAGTACTCAAAATAGCTGTTGATTTGGTTGTGGGGAGGCAACTATAAAAGGTTGAAAAACAAATGCAAAGTCTAGGATTCTGTGCTTGAATTACTTTGTATGTGATATGAAGTCCTTGATTCACTTTAAAGAAACTCAAGCAAGAAATCATAGACCAGGAATTACGGGTGTAGTTTATGAAAGAAAGTGTGTCACTGTAATCCACAGACCCATGTTTAAAAACAAAAAAAATAATGAAAGTTTTCAAAATTAAAAACTTTGGCCCTATAGCAAAACACATGTACAGTATTTATATATTTTAAGGTAAAATACAGGCTTCAGAAATGTCTGTGCTATGTTAAGCAGTTTTTCCAATTAATCAGTTGTCAACCAATACCCAATCCAGATCATGTCATATAAGAAGACTTCTAAAGAATTTTATTTGGTGCTTAAGGAGATTTGTGACTAGGAGCTCTCACCCTTTGTGATGCCTTTCTGTGCAACTTTAAATATCTTATAGTATATCTGCCTTTTCTAGCAGTATTTTTTGTTTTTAAATCTTTTTTAGTTTTAAATTGCCAATAGTATTTTTGACAACAAAGCAGTAATGTATCACAAGAGAAAAGAGTCATCCTCAATAAAAGCCATACAATCATGTCTATACCAACTCAAAATATAAAAAATGTTCTTTGGAATCTAATTTGACTTTATGAAACATACTTCACTACAGATTAGAACAGGACACACATTCTATCTGGCAGCCACCAATCAATATTTGGCATCTCCGCTGGAAATTTTGTAAAAATTGCCATTTAAAAAGTTCACACTGACTAAAAGAAAGCTGGGTATAACAAACTCAGAACTTGTCTTAGGAAGGATGATTTAATGTGAGGTTAATGATTCATTAGGGGAGGAAGAAAGAACTGGAAAAGAAGTTTTGTTTCATCCTTTCCCAACCTTTTAGAATCAAAGATTCAAGCAGTTTTGGAAGTGGGGAGAAACTCAGGGGTCAGCATGCCTTTGTCTTACAGCAGAAAGTTCTTCAGATCAAATGGTCCCCTATTCTGCTATATCTCTACTGCAAATGAGATGTTCTCCACACTGGAAAGGAGTATGCTTCATTACTGAAAAAATTCTTTTTTTTTTAAAAGATCTTATTTATTTATTTGAGAGAGAGAGCGTGAGTATTGGGGAGAGGGGCAGAGGAGAGGGGAGAAGCAGACTCCCCCTGAGCAGGGAGCCCGATGTGGGGCTCAGTCCCAGGACCCCGGGATCATGACCTGAGTCGAAGGCAGACGCTTAACAGACTGAGCCACCTACGTGCCCCTCAGAAAATTCTTTCTTATTGTGAATTTTACGCTATCATTTTGTCACCTCCACTTCTGGATTTCAGTTCTGAAACTTGCAATTTGAACATTTCTGTTCTTGCATATTTTGAGGGAACTGGGTATAGTTATCCTGGAGAAAACAAAGTGTGTGTGTGTGTGTGTGTGTGTGTATCCTGGATGGGTTATGGGTAAGAGTAAGAAGCTTCACAGTATAAGGGAAAACTACCTGTCAGTTTAGCAGTTAAATAATGTGAAGTCATGCCTTAAAAAGTAGTGAACTCCCTTATTCCAGAAGAGAGCAGGGATTAACTACTGGGACAACTTCAGGATGGGATTCTTATATTGGGCAGAAGGTCAGGATAAGAGGCCTCTAAAATTCCGTTGAATATTCTAAAAGTTCTTAATA
Source organism: Neomonachus schauinslandi (assembly GCF_002201575.2). NCBI lineage: Eukaryota > Metazoa > Chordata > Mammalia > Carnivora > Phocidae > Neomonachus > Neomonachus schauinslandi. The sequence goes on along the minus strand of NC_058407.1, from coordinate 92,816,840 downwards.
TACCTGATAGTCTCCATGATTTTCTACTCGTAACGTACTTGGTTTCTTCAGGTATCCTTTATACGCTGTAGTTTCCAGATCTTTTCACTATTTCAGCTGGTCTGGTATGAAAGCATGTTGATGTAATAAATATCCTTAAAATTTTGTATCCAAAATTTAAATTTAATAATCAGTAAAAATTATGCTGAAATGGGGTCACCAGGAAATGGCCTCCATTTGGTGATTTTGATATTGCTAGTAAAAGACAATATGATGGGGCACCTGGGTGGCACAGTCGGTTAAGGGTCCGACTCTTGGTTTTGGCTCAGGTCGTGATCTCAGGGTCATGAGATAAAGCCCCACGTCAGGCTCCACATTTAGTGTGGAGTCTGCTTGGGTTTCTTTCTCCCTCTCCCTGCCCCTCCCCACCCTCTAAAATAAGTAAATAAATCTTTTTTAAAAAGGTAACATGAAATGCATTGTTGCTAAAGAGCCTTGGAAAACACTAATGTCAATAAAGTGGCCAGAACTGATTCTTAGAACTAGAATATCACTAATAAACCAGTAAGTTAGTTAATTACTTTGTAGCCTAGTTAAAGAAACACAGGTCAAGAATCCCTTATTCGTAATCCAGAAAACTTGGAAAACAAATTTTTCCATAACTCATTTGGTGGCAGAAACTGATGTGAATCACTGGAGGCTATTTAATTATCTATACTTATCCTGTTTATTCTGAATACTCACATGTTTGGCAGCCGATGTATTTCAATGTTTGATTCGGAGGTGCACTCTATTACTTTTCTAAATCCAAAGTATTTGAATTCAGAAACACATCTGGTCAACAACAGCAGGTTTGCTTGCTTGCAGGCGTGGGCTCCTGGAGACTGGTGCTGGACACCTGTGTGTTTGCAAGAAAAAGGAGAAGTCATTCTACTTGCAGTAGCGTGAGCTCCAGACACTCTGAAGGATCTAGCTATACAAATAAAACAACGGGATCCTGAAGAAAACATACTTTTAACGCCATGGTAGGCTCCCAAACAGTAATGGAAATCTACACACACACACACACACACACACACACACACACACACACACCTCATACATACACACTAAACACAAAATAAATAAAAACGGACCAAATACAAACCAAGAGGAGAGGGGAATGAAAAAGGAAAAAAAAATTAATCATTCCAAAGATTGTAAGATAACCTATTGGTCACAATAGGCTACTTTATGCTATGACGATCAATAACTTCACTATCTCACTGACGGAACACAAACCAAGCTTTCCTCTGGCTCTTGCACACCAATGCAGGCTAGTAGGAGAATCTGCTCCGCGCAGTCACTGAAGGACTTGACTGTGAAGGTTTTGCCCTCCAGCATGTTGTAAGCTGTTGCAACAGGGTGAAAGAACATGTGGAGAACCCAAACCCACCCTTCCCAGTTTTGGACCAGAAATGGCATATGTCACTTTCGTTTCTATTGCCCCGGATTGTTCATGTTGCCTCCCCTAAATGCAAGTGTTCAGATAGGGCAGCACATGAAATATTTACTGATCATTACTGTGTCTGCTGTAAAAAGAGAAAAAAAAGAAACAGAAAAAGTGGGACAGATAGAAATTTAAAATGAGGTTGTATAAACAAATCCAGATAAAGCTGTAATCCTAATGCACAAATCAAGTATGCTTGTAAGTAAAAAAGTAGGTAATGCCAGAAAGAATTTTTTTTTATAAAGATTTTATAAAGATTTTTTTTTATAAGATTTTATTTTATTTTTCACCAGAGAGAGAGGGAACACAAGCAGGGGGAGTGGGAGAGGGAGAAGCAGGCCTCCTGCCGAGCAGGGAGCCTGATGCGGGGCTCGATCCCAGGACCCTGGGATCATGACCTGAGCCAAAGGCAGATGCTTAACAACTGAGCCACCCAGGCACCCAGAAAGAATTTTTTTAATCTAATTATTCAATGTTCAGGAGAATCACCCAAAATGTGAAAACAAGTAAAGCTTGAAAATAAAAAGACAAAGAAGGATATAACAGGCAACCATGAACCAAAAGAAAGCTGATGTGGCTATATTTTTATCAGAAGTAATAGGTGTTAAGACTAAAAATTATTAACTATGAGGGGAGAGACTCATAATAGTTTTTTAAAAGCTCAATTCAAGAAGATATAAAAAATTTAAACTTATGTATACCTAATAAAATAATATCAAATTATATAGAGTAAAAATTGATAAGGTGGAGAAAAAACGCGGCTCACAAAGCTTAAAATATCTACTATCTGGCCTTTTACAGAATAAGTTTGTAGACCTCTATACGTGGAATATAAGGCATCTCAGCAAATTTCAAAATATTTTTTCCAAACGATAGTAATCTTTGAAGCACAATGCAACTAAGATGCCAATTAAAAAATAAGTTTAAATAAGTAAAAAATTCCACACTCTTGAATATTTAAAAGGAAACCATACTTTTAAATAATGCATGGGTCAAAGGAGAAATAATAATGGGAATTTTAGAATACTATGTAGTAAGTGATAATGAATATGTTACATATTAGAACTTGATAGATGGCCAAGGATGGACAATTTGAACATCACTAAGGGCACTAATTGCAATGATAAAAATAGACCAAATATGGTTAAATTCATGAGTTTAGATACTTGGGAAAAAAGCTAAGAGGTCACTTTGGGAAGATAATAGAGAATTATTCATTGGTAAAGAAAAAGAAAAAAATCATGCATGTATCATGTCCTTCTTGCATGGACCGTACCATCAATAGTCAATAAACTGGAAACAATGGCGTAGGTGGACAAGTTGAAACTTTCGGGCAAACCCAAGAGGCAAATCATATTCAGATGCCCAAGTGAGGCCACTAAAAGGGAACTCTTCAGGAGGTCTATGGAAAGCTGTGGTCTCTGTGGGCTGATCATGAGGCCAAGCTTGGATCCAGTGGGGAATTCTGTATCTATCCATCACCATACCTGACTGCAACAAACTCTGAAAGCAGTGTCTGCTACTTCACTTCTATCTTCCAGGTTTCATGTAAGCTCTTCTTTCGGCCAATGCTAACTCAGAGCCATAACGGAAAGGGAATTCAGAGTAGCATACTATTTTTTTCAATTTGGCAGCTATACATCTTCTTTTAACCACTTCCAAATGAAGATAATAGCAAAATCATGCTTCCACTTAAGAAGATGTAACTACCCCTCATACAGCTGAAAAGGCACTGATCTTTCCCACAGAATACACAAATGAGATCCATCTTTAGATGATGTCCATTTGTCTTATAGCTGGATCGCACTCCTTTTTTGGTATCTTGTAACTTACATACTAACGTATAAAGTTAATATTTTATGTTATATAGTGGAAGAATGGGAGAGAAGAACAGAAAAAAGTGGTGTGTATGTGTATCCACACATGCATGAATATATTCATATCAAAGAAAAAATAGACTCGTAAGTACTACAATCCTCATTTCCACAACAGCTCACGTGGTCATAGCTGCTATTTACAACCTCCTTTGTACCAAGTTAGTATACTCTGCTCTCAGCAAGCAGTCAGCTTTCCTCAAGGGTGACCCAAACCTTCATTCCTGAAAGATCTGTATCATTTGCAGTCCTACTATATTGGGTTGTTGTGGCTTTCTGTCAACTTTTTTCATGGCACACAGGAAGTATGAAGAGGTGTCCCCGGAGGATCTATTGAATTCCAGAGATGTCCCCTTCTGCCCCCATTGGGTAGTAGCAACCTAATTTCCCCTTTAGGAGTAGGATCAATCAAATAGCTAATACAGTAAGTCACTTTTTTGTGTGGTTGGTTCAGTGGCATGAGAAGACCCGAATGGCCAGGTTACAGTCTCAGCTTCTAGTTTGCTGGAATCTTTTTTGTATCCCTAGTGAAAGCACTCTTCCTTTGGGACTAAGACCTCTAAACCCACAGCGCACAAAGTTGAGGGAATGGGAAGCACGGTTTTTGTTAGTGGATCATTAGAGTTATTAATAAGAAGAACAATCCCATTTCCATCCCTTAATTCTTGGAACTGAGATAAAAAGCACCATATGGTGGTTACTTACTCGGTGTATATATTGCATCCTGTAAGACATTATTCTTGCCCTGAAAAGTGTTGTCATCCAGCTGGCACCACAACTAAGTCTTCAAAAGGCCATTCCCCAATCCCATCAGGGCAACTGCTTCAAAATGTTGGAGAACATGATAAGCCCAGTGAATTCTATGAGCTTGAGCCCGTTGCTGTCATTCGTTTGGTATAAAACCAGTTTTCTGTTCAGAGAGCAATGCTGTGTGGAATGCCATGAGGATGAATGAGCCATTTCATGGTTCACAGAAGGTGATTTTGCCAGAAACATGGCAGGCAGGAAAGGCAAATCTATATCCAATTCAGACCCCTGGGGAGGATTTTCCATAACCATTGTCGTTAGGGCCTCTCCTGAGCGGGGTGGTGGTGCAGCAGGTGTCCACTTTTGGGTGTTGCTGGCGTACCCTGAAAACCCATCTGTAATCAGGCCTGAATTTTGTCTTCCTCAGGATAGTGGACACAGAGAACTTCCCAAGAGGCCAGAGGTATGGACGGGAGACAGAGGAGACAATTAATAGGAATAAGAGCCATAGGAATCTGAGCCAGTTGCTCATGCAACTTACTTGTACCTTCAGGACCTGCTTGAGCCCGATCTTACATATATTATTTCCATTCATGCTGCAGTGCTGCTGCGCATGCTCAACATAATGGCTTAGTGGGTCAAACAATATCTCATTCAAAATGAGCAGTTCGGGTTCCATGACAACTTGGTAGTCCAAAGTCAAGCATTCAGTCTCTCACAGGGTCCAGTAGCAAACCAGAAGCTATTTCTTCAAAGGACAACAGTTCTCTTTAGAAGATGGCATAGCGTTGCTTCAAATCCTACAGGTCTGTGCTGTAATTCACCGAGGATCCTCCCAGGGCCCCATACAACATCCCCATCTGTCACAGACATTTCAAATATCAGTGGGTCTTCTGGATGAAAGGGCTCAAGTGCCGAGGGGCTGGTGCACAGCTTGGACCCGTTGCAGAGCCTTCTCTCACTGGGCCCTACTGAAAACTGGAAACCCACTAAATGTTGCGTTTTTGTCTTTGGAGTAGGAAGGGCTAGGTGCAGCAATTTATTCTTCACCTTAGAAGAGATATGTGGACCATGCCCCAGATCAGTGGACATAGTCACTAAGGTGGAAGTTTCCAAAACTTGCATGAAATTTATTTCTTACCCTTCAGATATTTGCTACTTCCTGCTCATCAGATCCAATCAACATACTATCATTGGTATAATGGGCCAAGATGATATTTTGTGGAATGGAGAGGCAATAAAGATATTTTCAGACTGGGTGATGAGAGAGGGCTGTAGAGTTGATGAAAGCTTGATATAAGACAGTGAAGTGAATTGCTAGCCCCACCAGGGGAAAGCAAACTGCTTTTTGTAGTCTTTATTATGAGAGATAAGAGAAAAGGTATTAATCAGATCAAGAGCGGCATACCAAGTACCAAGGATTGTATCGGTTTGCTCCAATTCGGAAACCTCATTTGGAAGAGCAGATGTGATTAGAATTATGACCTGATTAAATTCACTATAATCTCCCATCATTCCCCCAAATCTAGCTTTTCTTCACAGGCCAAATAGATGAAATAAATGGGGTTGTAGAACCACCACATGTCCATTCTTTAAAGCCTTCATGGCGGCACTATTCTGAGAATGCTATGTTGCCTTTGGTTTACTATTTGGGCAAGTAAAAGTAGTTTTAGGGACTTCCTCCTGGCCTTTTTTATCATAAAGCTCTCACTCCATAATTTGGGGTTCGAACAATGTGGGGATTCTGTCATTTGCTGAATATGTAAATTCCAACTCTGCATTTCAGAACTGGGAAAATAATCATGGATTGGGGTTGGGTTTCACCAGGTCCACTATGAGTTGGGCTCAAACCCAAATTCCACTTATTCCCTGACTTCTTAGGCCCTACACTGACTGTCATACCACAGTGACATTTTGGGTGCTAGGAATCAGCATTAATTCAGAGCCAGTAAGCAGTGATACTCAAATTCTGGTTATTGTCCCTCCCCTAACATACAATAATACTGGTAAGTTGCCACAAGTATCTTTGGGGAAGGGTAGGTGAAAGATTTACAGTGTAGCAGGATTCCTCCTCAAGGAGACTTGCCTCATCTTAATTTGAGGGGCTCTGCATCTTCTTCTTGATCCAGACTGAATCAAGCCTGGGAATCATTGGAGGATCCAGGATTATCTGCTCAGGGATTCAAGACAGATTTCTTTACTCCAGACCTAGAGTTTTTGTTATATACAAATCAAGTAAGACACTACTAGGGTGTCTATATATTTGAATCCTAAGAAGATCACAATAAATTGGCCAGTGCCAGAGATCAAACCATTCTGATGATCCCTTTAGCTCTGTCCATTATAGCAACCATGTTTCCCTTGTCTCTGGTAGTTAAGATAGTTAAGTCATGTCACTTGGTGCCCGTCATTCCAGTATCCCACCAATCCCAGTGAATTCAGGGAGTCTAGTTTAACAATAGCATTAATGGCTTGTAGAGAATGGCAATACAAAACTGTACAAGGATTTTGGTGTTTGCTTCATCGGTGCATTTCTTAAAGCCTTGATGAAGGGAGGGTCTTCTGAACCCTCCTGAGTCATCATTAGGGGATGGATGAACAGTTCTTAAATCATACATCCACTCCAGCATTCCAACTCCTTATCTTTCAGATACCTTTTGTTTATATAGTGTGACATTGATTTATGAAAGAGATGAGTTTCAGGTACTACTTGACAGAAAACAGTTTCACAGTTGGCATGTGTGGGTAGAAATGTGAGTAATATAGGGCAAGACATAAAGATAGAAATGGGAGTACGGTAGACCCCCTTATCCATGGTTTTGCTTTCCACAGTTGCAGTCACCCTCTGTCAACCGTGGTCCGGAAGCAGTTGATCCTCTTCCTGACATTTCTCCAGAAGGTCAGTGGTGGCCTCACGCTAATTCACAACGCCTATGTCATTCACCTCATTTCATCTCATCCTGTAGGCATTTGATCATCTCACATCATCACAAGAAGAAGAATGAGTGCAGCAAGATATTTTGAGAGAGAGAGACCCCATTCACTTAACTTTTATTACAGTATAGTATTACAATTGTTCTATTTTATTATTGTTCTTGTTAATCTCTTATGGTACCTAATTTATACATTAAACTTCATCATAGGTATGTGTTTATGTATAGGAAAAAAACATAGTGTAGTAGGGTTCAATACTGTCTGTGGTTTTAGGCATCCACTGGGCATCTTGGAATGTATCCCCTGCAGATAAGGGGGGACTACTGTAATGAAGTAAGAGATTTGAGCAGACATAAAAAATTCAGGAGATTATTGATGAACCATAGAAGTTTGATGGTGGGAAAAGAGAAGAGGCGATAGTCCAAACTGAAGAGTTGCTGCTTCTGGGAAGAGGACTGGAAAGATAGAGGAGACTCTGTAATGAAACAGAGAGATTTGGGAGTAGGAAATCTACATGACACGAAAGAGAGCAGCGTGTCAAAAGTGATTTTGAGGTTCATTAAGTTAGAGCTTGATATATTGTGGTATTAATAAGAAAGATGGGAAAACCATAGAGAGAAGGCATACGGAAGAGAATCGTTTGAAGGTTAGATGGGAAAAGATGTGACAGAGTACTGAAAAATTCAAAAATATAACTGTCAGAGGGGGCTGATGGAAAGCTGTTATATGCAGTGACTTTGTAATGTGAACACTTGGCTAGGTTTACCTACATTCCCAGAATTCATTTCTCTGTATGTTTTTGGTTAGGGTGGTCCATAAGAGAGTGGGATTTGGAGGGTAGAAATGAAGCAGTAGACATTTTGAGGCTCCCACATGTTGTCATTTATCTGTTGCCTCACCTCATTGGTGTGTGGCAGCAGCCGAGCCTGTGACTGGTCAACTTTTGCCAAGATCCTCCTTTATTTTCTGCAACATCTAGGCCAGGGGTGTGTGTGTGTGTGTGTGTGTGTGTGTGTGTGTGTGTGTGTGTGTTTAGTTCCATGACAAAGGGACCCAGCTCATGTAGGACACCCAAGCCATCAAGGTCAGAGGCAATGACATGGGTTTCAGTCCATCCTCATGGGCTCATGTTTTTGAATTCTAGCTTGCTCTTAATTTTACCCACTTTACATCCATCTGCTCTTCCCAACTGGTTGCCATATATATATTTCCTTTACTATATTAGTCAGCATGCAATCAGAGAAGCAGGATCACCATATATGTGTGTATATATATATATATATATATAAAATACACCACACACACACACACACGATTCTGCTTCTCTGATTGTACCCTCACTGATATAAAGGAAATAGTAGTTTAGGGTAGTGATTCTCAAGATTTCAAAATCTATGTCTTATTTGCGTAAGTATAAATATTTGCATAAGTATTTATATTTCTCTTCTTTCCCACCCCACCAGTTGTAACAAACCCCTCTGAAAGAAGCATGTCCATTAGGTGAAGGAATTCTAGTTTTCAGAGATATATGGATGGTATTTCTTTTTTTTTTTTTTTCTTTGCCACAAGGTAATTTTAAAAAAATGTCGTTTCTTTGTTTAAACAGTTACTAAGTTGGTTCATCTTTTAGTAACAGACCTTCCCTCCCCTAGTCCCCCCGACTCAGTCCTGTATGATCACATCATCATCGTCATCCTCGTCTTCCTCCTCCTCCTCTTCATCCTCATCATCTTCTGGCAGTTCTTCCTCCTCCTCTTCCTCCTCTTCATCTAGACAAACCACCACCTCAGCTGGCTCAGGTAATCGAGAGTCAAACCAATCCAGTACCTGCTGGGTGCTAAGCCTTGATGCCTGACTCAGTTGAGGGATATCACTTTCCCATAGCTGTTGATGGGCTGCCCAGTACCTCTCCAAGGGTCATATATCCGGTGGGGGTGGGGGGTTCGGCAGAGGTGGTGTCTCAGCCCATTCACTCAAGGAGCGGGTTGAAGGTGGGGGTTTGGGAATTGCTGGGTCCTGGAAACTAGGGGCACCAGGTACTGCATTGTCCCGAAACCATTTTAGTTGCCCATGCTTCAAGGCATAGCGTGTGTCACCAAACCACTGAATGATCTCAGGTCGAGGTAAGCCAGTGATCTGTTCTAATTTATGGTAATCCTCACGCCGTGCCCATTGGCACTGTAAAAAAAAAGATTTGAGGATAGCCAGCTGCTCTTTGGTTTTGCGCTTGGTCTTTTGCTGGCGTTGCATATCTGGGGAAAGGTACTCTGCAGGGCCAACCCTACCTGATACTGAGTTATGTCTTAGCCCTTGGGGCCAGGCTGGCTCCAGATGTGGGGGCAGTGCCTGTTCATTGGGTGACAGTGGCTGTGAGATACAGCCCAGTGACTGGAGGGGTTTAGAGGTGGCAGTAGCTCCGTTAGCCAGTACCGGGAAAGTGGAAGAAGAGGTAGAGGAAGAAGGAGGAGTCATATTAGATGCTGACTCCTGCTTACAACTACTAGCAAGTAGTGAGATTGGTGGGAGCTTATCCCGAGCATGTGGCTGGTGGACAGCTGTGGAGTGATTCCATGAAGCAGAACCTAGGCCATGTGACTGGTTGGGACCCCTGCCTGCCTGCTCCTTAGAGAAGCCACTGCTTTGAAGATTCTGCCAATAATCGGATTGGTGGGGGAATGTCCCACTGCCAGGTGCCATCAGGGGTTCCTTTGCTTTCTGGTGACTCAGCAGCTCTGAGGACTCCTCAGGCTCCACCTTCAATCCTTTCATCTGGGTGGGCTCACTAAGAGTCAGGGGCACTATTCCAAGACCCACTTGTTCTGGAGGTCGCATCGGAGAAGGAGGCACCTCCTCTGGGGGCCACCCTGCATGATGAGTAAAAGAGAGAAAGGATTTGAAATGGAGCTGGTCCCGATGGTAGACCACTCGGGCTCGAGTCTCTTCTATTTCTTCAGATGACCAGCTAATGCCACAGCGGAGGCACTGGGCCATGAACCAAGTCTTGACTTTCTCCATCTGCAGCCCATAGCGTAAACAGAGAAGGGCAATGTCTGCTAGACTGGGATAGGGAAAGTAGCTGAAGGTTTGTAGCAAGTGGTCATTGCCATCCAGCTCACTGGTCTGGGCTGCTTGGGTCCACACAAGCTGTAGCTCCTCGGAGATTGGAGGGAGGCAGATGAGCCCCGCCGGGGAGCTATTAAGACTGCTGGCCTCTTTATTAGGAGGCATGGTGCTTTCTGATTTGTGCCCTTCAGAGATAGCGCAGTCCGGCCCGGGCGGCGGCTCCCAGCCTCGCACCATGGGCCGGGGGGAAAAGGGGAGAAAGGGCAGGGGGCCTCCGGGGTGGGAGTGGGGTTCCCGCCCGGTGCGGCCTGCTCCAAGCCCACCTGCGCGGAGGGCCGGGACCGGGACTGCCCCCCCCCCCCCCCCCCCCCCCCCCGTCCCCGAGAGCGCGCCCGTCTTATGGATGGTATTTCTTAAAATGTTGTTTTCATTTTAAAAAAATATTATACTATGATAATGGCTTTGGTTTTTAAATTAAACACATCCACTTCCACATATTCTTAATTGTTTGTTCTTCTCCAGTCCTTGCCCCTTTCCCATCACTCTTCTGGAGAATAAAGATTAGCCATTCAGGGCGCCTGGGTGGCTCAGTTGGTTAAGCATCTGCCTTCAGTTCAGGTCATGATCCCAGGGTCCTGGGATCGAGCCCCACATTGGGCTCTTTGCTTGGCGGGGAGCCTGCTTCTCCCTCTCCTTCTGCTTGTGCTCTCTCTCTCAAATAAATAAAACATTTTTTAAAAAGATTAGACATTCGGATTCTTCTTCAACTTTGTACATAGAAAGTCACAGGAGACCATAATTCACTCCCTACACCCAATACAGACCAAATAATCTACATAATTATAGTTTTTTAAAAAATCAGAGAAATGAGAGAACAAAGAAACCTAAGTGAACTAAATTTTAGAAAATGACAATCCTTCAGATGAGAGGAAAGATATGCAGTGGTTCTCACCCTTGACTGAAGTGGAGGGAAGAGTAATCCACCATAGATGATGGTAAGGAGAAATCAGCCTAACTTTTAACAAATTTTGACGGCAGTGTGTGGACCGTGCATAGGTTAGAATCCAGAGGAGCCATAGGCACAGAAGAAACTATACTACCTCACAGTTCTTTCTGTGATATTCATTAACAGGTAGGGCCACGAAAACAAGGGCAGTGAAGAAGAGCTGGGGAGAAACTTTCAGAGATACATTGGGCTTTCAGCTAAGAAAGTTTTGTAGAGGGATAGAAGAGCTGAGAGAAGACCCCTGGCCCTCTAGGCATTCAGCTCAGAAAGATTGGGAATGGAAGTGGGAGAGAACTGAGATCCTCCCCCAAGGCTTAAAGCTAAGGAAGACATCAAGCAGAGCAGAAAAGCTGAGAATAAGAGCTCTAAAACAATATTTGCTTGAAGGAAAAGTCCTGTCCTGCCTTCAAAATATTTGAAGCCAATGGTGAATTGACTCAAACTATAAAACTATAACAAACCCCAAATTCAGCTTAACTATAGATCATACAGACTCAGCCTAAATTCTGGTGGCATTATAGGAGAAGATGTATAGCCTCTTTTGGAGGAAAACATCATTTAATTCTTTGTCTACTGTATTTTTACATAAAATACCTAGCACATAGTAAACAATATTAAGAAACATAAAAACAAAACAAAACATTAACATGTAACCCATGATCAAGAAAGGAAAACATCGGGGTGCCAGGGAGGCTCAGTCAGTTCGGCTCAGGTCATGATCCAGGGTCCTGGGATCAAGTCCTGCATTGGGCTCCCTGCTCAGTGGGGAGCCTGCCTCTTCCTATCACTCTGCCCACCGCCCCCCCCCCGGCTCTTGCGCACGCTCACACGCACACTCTCTCTCTGTCACTCTCTCAAATAAATAAATAAAAATCTTTAAAAAAGGAAAAGAAAACATCAATAGAAGTTAACCAAGAAATAGTCCAGATTTCAGAATTATCACAGTATGACAAAAATGCTAAAGGACTTAAAGGAAAAGGTAAAAGCCATGTATGAAGATATGAGTAACTTCAGGAAAGTGATGGAGAGTATAAAAAAATGGAAATACTAAAAATAAAAAACACAGTATCATAAGAACTATTTAGATGGGTTGGCTTAACAGTAAGGTGGACAATACAGAGGAAAGAAATTTAGAAAGAGATAAATAGAAAGAAGGCATCCAAACTGAAAGACAAAGAGAAAAAAAGTAAAACAAAACAGAGTATTTTAGATATATGGAACAATGTCATGTGGTCTAATATTTGTATCACTGGAGTAATAAAAGGACAGGAGAGAGAAAATGGGCAGAAACAATATTCAGAGAGGTAACAGATGAGAATTTTCCCAAGCTAATGAAAGATACCAACTTATAGTCCAAGAATTGCAGCCAACATCAAGAAGAATAAATACAAAGGAAACCACACTTAGGCACATCATAGTCAAAATTTTGAAAGCCAAATTTAGAGAGACCGTAAGAGAAGCTAGAGAAAAAAAAAAGATACTGTACACAGGGAGTTAAAATATGAACTACAAATAACTTTTAATCAAAAATTTTGGAGACAGAGATGGAATTATGTATTTAAAGTGCCAAAAGGAAAAAGAATTGTCAACCTAAAATTTTATATACAGTGAAACTTATCCTTCAAAAGTGAATGTGAAATAAAGACATCCTCACACAGACAAAAGCTGAGAGACTTTATCACCAACAAACTGCACTTCAAGAAATGCCAAAAGTTCTCGAGGCCAGAGAAAAATGAAACCATACCTGCAGGAGAAATAAAAAAGTATCAGAAAGGACAAATCCCTGGACAAATAAAAAAGACACATATATTTTAGTACCTTCATTATATACACATATTTACAATTTTTTAAATATCAACCCCCCCACCAACAAGGTATGGTGGGTTTTATAACACATATAAGTAAATATATGCCAGTATCATAAAGGATGGGAGAGGGATAAATGGAAATATGCTGTTGTTTCTTATATATTCTTCACATAGAATAATATTATTTGAAGATAGTTATAATTAAAGATGCAAATTGCAGTTTCTAGAGGACCACTATATATTTTTTTAAAGATTTATTTATTTATTTGAGAGAGTGAGAATGAGAGAGAGTACATGAGAGGGGGGAGGGTCAGAGGGAGAAGGAGGCTCCTCGCTGAGCAGGGAGCCCGATGCGGGACTCGATCCCGGGACTCCAGGATCATGACCTGAGCCGAAGGCAGTTGCTTAACCAACTGAGCCACCCAGGCGCCCCGTCTAGAGGACCACTATGTTTAACATACAGGAGAAAAGCTACAAAGACAACATAGGAATATGAAAAAAAATACCTAATTTGCCAAAGATTCAGGAAAAGGAATAGAGAAACAATTGACAAGTGGGAATGAATAAGTGAAAACTCCCTCCAACCACAATTATTGAACACTGAATGTCTTTGGAAATTAGCGTTTGCTACAGACTTGATGTTTTTCATTAATTCAGCCTAAAACTATAAGGCAAAACAGAGCTATGTGTGAATTGTATGCTGTAGTTAGATCATTTTGATATGACTAACACTGTTGCAATCACAAATAAGAGCTGCTTTATAAACTTCCCATGCCATCAGAAGTTAAAACAAGAAGCAAGATCTCCATTCCAACACAGATTTTCAGCAGTTACATTTTTCTGAAGTCAAACTACAATTCCAATAGTGGTTTTTGGATTATGATACAAGTGAAAAGGAAATTTCCGTATTTAAAATCCATTTTACTGTGCACTTCCACCTAATTTTCCATTGAAAGTGATTAACCTGCAATGTAATGGCATGCAAAGGGGAAATATCAAGAGAACTTAATAGAATTGTAATAGAATTTTTTTTTAAGATTTTTTTTTTATTATTTATTTGACAGAGAGAGAGAGACAGTGAGGGAGGGAACACAAGCAGGGGGAGTGGAGGAGGGAGAAGCAGGCTTCCCACTGAGCAGGGAGCCCTATGTGGGGCTCGATCCCAGGACCCTGGGATCATGACCTGAGCCGAAGGCAGATGCTTAACGACTGAGCCACCCAGGCGCCCCAGAATTGTAATAGAATTGGATAAATAAATGCCTTCTAAGCAATGAATATGCTTAAGTAAAACCATATGCTCATGGGTTGTCAGTACCTATCTGGGTGAGAAAATATTTTCAAAAATGAAATATGTAAAATTTCACTACAGATCAGCATTAACAGATAAACAGATAATTAGTTTTGATGATAGAGAACCCTTACTCTAACTGGTGTTCAACTAAGTAAAATGTTATCCCCCACAAAAGTAATTCCATTCCTCTCATTATTAGACTTGATTACAATTATTACACCTTACATTTTGTCAATAATGTGGATATTTATTTTCTCTCGTTATAGAAATATCTGCATAATGCCCTCAGTTTTGCCCCTTTGCACACAAACTCTAAAATATTTTTTACCTGGCCCTTTATAGAAAGAAATTGCCAACTGGTCTAAACGCACAGTTTTCCACAACTGTTGTTTTGTTTTGGAATCACATGCTTTCTAATTGAAACTACTACTTCTATGAGTCACTTGGAGAAGGTAAAAAGGAGATAGAAATGGAAGTTGAGAGTTAATTCAGTCCTGAGGTTAAGTAATTGTAGCTAACATCGAGCACATATTACATGTAGCAAGTACTCAGGTAATTAAGCACTTTGTATATATTTGCTCATTTACAGGAATCTTATGAGATAGGTACTATTCCGAACCTTTTACAGAAGCTGAGAGTTGCCGAGGATCTTATTGGTAAGTGATATAGAGGGTTTACAGGATTTAATCTAGCGATAGGACATCAGAATCAATGTCTGCAACGTAAGTAGAGGGATCAAGGGAAGATAGATAATTGTTGGGGGGCGTGAGGGGGTGGGGGATAGAGGTGGGTGGCAGGTGGTCCAAGGTAGAGGAGCCGGTGTGGACATGAGATCTCTTGGGGAGAATATGACTACCAGGTGACAAAAACTGGTTAAGATCCCTGGAGGCTCACAAAAACCGGTAATTCCCACCTGCCGGCAATAGGACTCTTTTTTACCCCAACCCCTTTTAATCAATTCTGCTTCAGAATTTCCTGATGAGTGCGTGAAGAGGTCTGGATACATTTTATAATGTGGAGAGTTGAAGATGAGTAGGAAAAATCTGTAGCGTGGGGATCTGGGAAATCTGTCCTTTTTTACATGTAGATATACACACATTATAGGTACATATTCATACCTATGTATTTATATATTTGTAATATAACACACATCCACACACCTAAGCCCTATGTGTGTATCAGCAGGGTTTAGAATTTAAAACACAATTATGTTCTCAGTGTTTTGCAGCGGCCACTTCAGAGCATTTTAAGAGACTATGAATGACAATAAAAATAACAGAGTGATCAGACCACATGTGCTCAAGGCTAGAACCCTCAGCCCCGCCGGCTTTTACTTCCCCTCGATTGTTTTTCCAGCCAAATATTCCTCCCCTGGCAGGATCCTAGGGTCATCCAAACGGCCAATGACGGTTTCAGAGAAGCGGTCCCGGGGAGGGGTATTATGTTCAGGAACACGTCCTGTCAACTTTGCAGTCGAGTCACCTATTTCGGTTGGTAGCGGCCGCTATTTCTTTAAATGGACAGCGGATTTCGAAACGGCAGGAAGGGGGGGGGGGTCAGGAAAAGGAACTCAACCGCCTTTGATAACTGCCCAGCAGCCTTCCCTTCCCCAGAACGCGTGCTCGGTTGGGGAAGCGCCTGCGGCGGCCGCATTCCTCCCCTCCCCCCCGCGGGCGCGCGCGGCGCCTGCTCTTTTCGGGGCGCCCACCTTCGCGGGGAATCCCCCCCAACCCGGCCGTCCCCCTGCGTCTGCGGCGCGGCCGCCCGGCTTTGTCTCCGGCGGCGTCGCGCTCCGGCGCTCGCGCTCCCACATTTCCCCGTGTGCAGGCTGTAACCCGATCTCCCATTTCCTGGTGGATTCTCTTAAAGAGGCAGCGGTCGAGAAGCAGAACAAAGGCTATTGTTTTATTTCCTCCTTTGGATTCCGCGTCCTTACCGGAATGCCCCTTCATATATGATTATTCTCCTTGCCTCTGCGCTCGGGCTGGGGCGGGGGGTGGGGGAGAGCCCTTGTGCATTTCAGTGTATCAGAGACGGAGCCGGGCAAGGTGGGAGGCGTTTCATAAAAACCTGTCTTGTGGTTTCTGGGGCCCCAGCGTAACGTTTTTTTCAACGTGTCTCCCTAGACCAGGCGATTGCTCGGCGGCGCCTGGGCAGCCCGGCTCCCCCGCCGGCGGAGGGGCTCGCGGCCGGCGCGCGTGGGCCGCGCTGCGGGGGGCTGCGCCGCGCGCTCCGCCGGCGG
>NC_058407.1:92723563-92800007 GCF_002201575.2 Neomonachus schauinslandi | reverse complement strand
TTTCCCCGATGCCGGGCTGTAACCCGAGCTTTTATTTCCTGGTGGCTCCTTTAAGAGGCAGAGCTCAGTGCTGGGAATTCACGTCAGTTTCTGCACTGAAACTCTCAAGATCAATGAGCAAAGAGCTTTCTCAGTTCTGCCTTTCAGTTTCTCTCTTCCAGGAAGGAAAACATTCGAGAGAGCGAGGGAGAGCGGCGGGAGGGCGGGGGGCGGGGGCGCCGGCCGCGGGTGGGAGGAGAGAGCGGGAGGCCGGCCGGGCTGCGCCCCGGGTCGCCGCGCCGCGCAGCGACCTGCAGACCCCGCCGCCGCGCTCCGGCCCGGCTCCCACGCCCCCGCCGCCCCGCGCACCCAACTCCGCCGGCCGCCCCGCCCCGCGCGCTCGCAGACCCCCGGGGCGGCTGCCGGGAGAGATGCTGCAAGAAACTTCTTAAATGACCGCGTCCGGCTGGCCGTGGAGCGCTTCTGGGTTGGGGAGAGGAAAGGAAAGTGGAAAAAAACTGAGAACTTCCTGATCTCTCTCGCTGTGAGACATGTCTGAGACTCCTGCTCAGTGTAGCATTAAGGTAAAGATCTTCTCCTCCTCCCTCTCTGTGATCGAAAATCTTGAGCTGCACCGGCCGGGGCAGTCCTGCTGGGCTCCTCCGAGGGGGCTGTGGCAGTTGCTCCGGTCGCAGTGAATTATTTGGGGCGCCGGGGAAGGAGATGCAGCTCGCGGCGGCGGCTGTACCCTTTCGTGTAACCTTGCTGCTCCCCCCGCCGAGCCCCCTCTCGGCTTCTCGCCCCCCACCCCACCCCCTACCTTTTTGACAATTAAATGCCCGTCACAATTGGCCAGGAGGAACCCGACTGGTCTCTAGAACTGTAAAACACCCCCGTAATTAGTGCGCTTTTGTAAAAAAAAAAAGAAAAAAAAAATCGTGCTCCTACTCCTACTCCCAACATGTGACTGAAATGTAACTTTTGTTCCTGAGGGGTGGTCTCCTTAGAAAAAAAAGTTCATCAGCCCCCGTTGGGGATGCAATCTTTTTTTTTTTTTTTTCCCCCCTTAGAGGACTGCCTGGGTCAGATCAGACTGGATTTTTTCCCCTCCTCTGACTGTAATTGCAAGCGCTGTCGGAGAGACAGTCCTGGTGTCAGCTTTTCCTGGGCATTTGCACAATGAATTTCTCTCTTTCTTTTTTAAACCGAGGTAAATAAGTTGCCGAATGCTTATTTTACTCCCATGCATGTGAAAGTTGAGTAATCCCAAAGTAGAAAACTCCTGTGATGCAGAGAGAGAGAGAGAGAATTATCTAAGTGAGCAGGCAAAGTGACCTTCCCTGTTTGACAGTGCAGAGAGGATATCTAAGAGTAGAAATCTCCCGGCTTTCTGGTCGTGTTTTGCAGTATTGTAAATGCAGGGTGGTGGATGTTTGCAAACACCCTACTTGGCTTCCAAGTAGTCGTGTGTGTACACGTATATGTGTCTGTATCTATAGAGCTGGTGGTACTGTGGTTTGTTGCTTCTAAGAAGTTGTAAAGTTTGCCACCGTGAGGAGGCAGGATGATTTGTCCATTTCCCCCAGTTATTTTTCCCATGGCTGCGTATACTGTGCACTTTATTTATTTCACTATTCCATCCGCCTTCTGCTTCTGTGAGAGGCCGAAGCCACTGAAGTTTGTTTGTTTTCAGCTTGGCCCATTTAATATGTGCTCATTGAGTGGACACTGCAGAAACAATGAACAAATAACCTGTTTTCCTCATCTGGGGGGAATTAGAGAAACCTTTCCTGTTTCAACACTGCTTTTCCAATAGGAAACAGTATTTTGTTTAAAGTATTCCTGTTTCAAGGAAACAGTATTTTATTATATTTGCTTACTAGGTTTTTGTAATTAGACTCAGATTTTAGTGTTTCTCATCAGGTGAGATTTTCATGGATTTTTAACATAGGGCTAAAGTGAACTAAAAAAGTGGGTTGGGTTTCTTTGTTTTTGCCTCACAAAAATGCCCTGGGGCACTTGAGGGCTTTTTGTGTTTGTAGATACCTGGGGGCAGCAGAATGTCTGTGGTGGAGAGGGTATCACAGTAAATAATTTAAGGTACTTGGATACTTCAAAACTAGTTTCTTTTGCTGTATAAATTAGATTCTACAATGAGCACAGTACAGATAATCTAATTTGACACTTCATAACACAAACAGAGGTAACTAAATAATAGGGTATTAAATCAGTAAATTGTATTTGATGGCAATAAATCCCACATCAGGAAAACCTGGACCAACGACGGGGCGGTAATTTTAGGCTGAAAACAAACAAAAAGCAATTCTTTCTGTGACTTTTCTTGATACCTCTCTTAAAGAGACTGCATGTCCCCACTGTTCTGATGGGCTTATTTCTAGTGCTACTGAGTGGCTTGTTTCATCCTACTCTAGTGGGAAGAGTTCAGCAGCCCCTTTCCTTACACAGACATACAGAACTAATCTCCAAACCCAGACAGAACACTGTCTTAAATGTGACATAAAAATTGCAGCCATAGTTTGCCTGTCATTTTTTTCCTTTTTGCTTATCCTTTCAGGTTTTTTTCGGTGCCTCTTTTCATGACTGTGTATTTCTATGTAATTAACATAGATGGAGATGGAATACTCTTCACTAGTAACGAAAGTATCACTTGTATTTGAATGGTTCTTCACCGATCCAGCGTAGAACTGTTGGCTTAGACCGTGTGTATGTTTAGGTGCACACATGTGAAGTGTGTTTTTTTCCAAGGAGTTTGTTGAATTCACAGTGTTCCAATAATAAGTGCTTCAGATCAAGGACTTGGGATCATTCCGGGTCATCTGAAAATGTGCTGGTGATGTGTGCAGTGTTTCATTTAGTCCTTGGGATGTGGTACAGTGACTGCATAATAAAAAATGTTTGCTGGTAACCCGCAAGCAAGTTACGGGGATTGCTTCTAGAGTCCAGTTAACAATAACTTTTCTGTGGAGCAGAGAAGGAATGTCAGAAGCTTTCAAGGATGAGCTGATGAGTCCGATGTATTGAAGACATGTGATACGGAAGCCTCCCTCTGTGTGGAGAGATTTCCCTCACTCCTCCACTCCACTCCTGAAACCTTCCTCACTTGTTCCCATTCCTTACAAGCAGCTGGTCAGCAAACAGTAAATTCCTCAGCAGCTGGTGTGATAGAGCACAGAGGAGCCTGACCGGAGGCAGCCACAGAGGGAAGTACTTGGTTTACTTCTGAGCAGTGTCTGTTCTCCTGGAAAAGCAAAGTGTAGAATTTAGGTGCAATTTCCAAGGTGAAAGTTTTTGACTCGGTCAAGCAGTGACACCTTTGTATAGATCGCTTCTGTGGTGGTAGTTGACATCGAATGCCTGATAAGCACCTTTTATATTTCTTTTGAGCTTTGTAGGCATCTTTTCATCACCTAGGGAATTGAGTACCAGACACGCATTGTACACAGAAGACAGGTTGACTAGCCCAAGGTTACCCAAACCGTCACGGAGCCCCACCGTTTCTCTGCACTGGGCTGCCCCACGTGGGCAATGGCACTCTCATCCAAGAGTTTAAATGCTTCCTTTGCTGACCAGTGGAGTGGTTCAAATGTAAGGACAGGGACAACTGACTATATAAAAAAAACAAATAATTTTTTTCAGAGGCTTGAGTGGCTGACTGTGCTGGTCACGGGAGGAAGGAAGAGGCTGTCCTTTCCATCATCGGCCTTCACCTTCAAGTCACCTGTTCGGTTTTAAGTTTAGCCGACTTGCTGCGGAAAGTGGTGGTGGCCCAGCAGACACAGTCCTTCGCTTCTTGGCATGGTGCTTTAGTTGTGAGGGCCATCCAGGTTACCAAACCTAGTGGCCTAACTGCCCCTTCCCCCTTTCCCCGCCCTCCCTGTTCGTCTCTACTCTCCAGTATGGTTGGCCTTCTTAGCAGAAAGAGATCTCTGTTTATTTTGCTACTAACTGGGACACTCCGGGTTTCCCCTCCTGGACTCTGAGCTCCTTGGGTTTAGCGGTGGTTATCTTTGTGTCCCAATACCTAGCTTGGCACCTGGCACAGAAGTGTTCCTCAGTAATGTTTGCTGATTTGAAGTGAGGCATGGGAGGAGGTCAGCGCCCTTTCCTCTGTCTGTTCCTGTGTACCAGAGGGTGACTTAACACTTTTATCCATTAGCTCACGTGAAGTGTTTAATAAGTCCGCACTGCTGTCTCAGGGGGGCCTCAAACACTCTCTGGGTGTCTGTCCAAAAATGATTATCAGTAGAATTTTGGTATAATGATACTATTTTTATTATTTTCATGAAATGAAAAAAAACACTTGTGTATCTAAACAGACAAGGGAATCGAGTAAAAGATGATAAAGGGGCTTGAAGAATCACTTTAGAAGGCTCAGATTAGTGGGCTTGCCGGTTTTCCCGTTTCTTGGACAATTGAACCAGGGAACCTTTAGGCTTTCAGAACTGGAAGGCCTTAGGGATCACCTGGGCCAGCCTCGTATTTTCATAGAGAGGAGGTCCAGAGAACGAAATGGCTTGCTCCAGCTAATTGGTGTCTGAGCCAGGTTTAGAGCACCATAGGCCTCGTTCTCAGGCCCCTGCACTGCATTTGCTGGGTTCATGGTGCATCCCTATAAAAGGCCAAGGAAATTCGATACAATAGGCTGCACTCTCTCTGGCACTTCCTAGCTTGGTCCATTTTAATCCCAAGCCAGCTGGTATGAGGGCACGGAGATATGTGCCAAGGAAGATGTGTGTGTGTGGGGGGAACTGGGCCCAGAGGGTATATTGTTAGATGTGAGAAGAGGAAGTAGTAGGAGTAGGGGATCAGGGAAGAAGGGGTTGATGAACTTGTATTTGTACCACTGTTTGCAGCAACAATTTTTTTTATTATGGTAAAAAACACACAGTGTGAAATTTACTATCTTAACCATTTTTAAGCGTGCAGTTCCGTAAGTGATAAGTATATTCACATCGTGGGGCAACAGACAGATCTCTAGAACTTTTTCATCTTGCAGCTCAGAAACTCTATACCCACTACACACTCATTTTCCCCCTCCCCTCCTCCCGGCCTTGGTAGCCGCCTGTCGATTTTCTGTTTCTATGGTTTTGACTACTTAGGGGTACCTTATGTAAGTGGAATCCTATATTATTGTTACTTTGCTTGTTGTTAACGCCCTGGAGGTTCCTCCACGTGGCAGAATGGTACAGGATTTCCGTCTTGTTTTAAGGCTGCATAATACTCCGTTTTACGTGTATGCCACATTCTCTTTATCCGTTCATCTGCTGATGGAGATTTCGGTTACTTCTATCTCATGGCTGTGTGGATAAAACTGTGGTGAGCGTAGATGTGTGATGACCGCTTGGAGATCCTGCTTTGAGCCCTTTGGATGTACTCCCAAAGATGGGATGGGTGGGATGCAGCAACTCTTTTTTACAGTGTGTGTGAGAAGTCTGGTACGAAAGGAAGGTACAGCTGAAAGAAAATCCGTAAATCTCAGTTGAGCTGCATCTGCGCACACTGAGGAAGGTAAAGGGGTGAGGAGGCACGGGGTTATTGGGAGTAACTGGGGTAAGAGCAGTCTCGTTTTATTACCCATTTTTAAAAAGTTGCCCTTTGGTGTGGTTCTCCCAGCTGAGTGGCTCAGTGTTAAATGAAGCCCCCTAGGGTGTGGGGTATACAAACAGCATATTTTTCCCTGTGAATGCTACTGTAGAGAAAGCACTGGGGTTTGTTTTCAGGCAGAGTCCGGGACTGCTGTATTTGTTGTTAGACGTGTGTAAGAAACCAACCTCTGTGTGTATTTGTTGAATAGAATGAGTATGAGTGCACTCAGGGTTCCCACGCCAGAGGGGCCGCGCTTAAAGATGGTTCCCTGCCAAACCTAGTATTTGGGGGCGAGAGACTGAATGAGGGAGAAGTTAGAATTATAGCCTATTAAACAACAAACAAATTTTGATTTATTTCTGAACCTACAGGAACCAGACTGATGAAGTGTGGCTTGCTGGGGCATCTCAGGATGAGCCCCGATGAAGAGGCAGAAATGACTTGTGTCCCACATCATCTGTTGGTTAGAAATGAGTGCTGTTGCCTGTTGGAAACTGTTCCTTCAGTGTCGAAATATTACCACAAATATATTATTTGCTCTGTTAATTTGCTCGATAAGCCTTTCTTCTTAGATAGTGAACATGTACAGGTCAGCCTGGTCTTTGTAGAAATGATCTGGAATTTTCAGACTGTGGGGAAGCAGTGGGAGGGGTTGAAAAAGGAAGGCATTAGCCCGAGTTTGTTACGTGTGGACTCCCCGAGGGGCAGAGCTGCTTCTTGGTCCCGTGGACTGTGTTTATGGAAAACTCTGTAGCACTTGCATTTTGGAGCTTTCCCCGTTCTGGGTAATTAAAGGGGTTTGTCAGCTGTTTTAGTGGTCATTGTGCCTACATTTTCTCCCCTTCTTCTGCTTCCTCCTTTTCTTCCTCCTCCTTCACCACCACCACCACCACCACCAGGTGTGGAAGACGACTGCCTGCTGGTCCGCCGTGTGCGAAGTGTTTGATCTGCATTATCTCCCTTACTCTTCACAACTTTCTCAGGGATGCCGTTTTTCTCCCCATTTTACAGATGAGGATCCTGAAGCCTGGAGTGTTTTAAGCGACCCATTGGCCCTCAGACACCATATGTGGCCAAGCTAGGGCCTACAGTTCCAGAGCATTCTCCATGACACTGTTCTCAGGTACAGCCATCTTCGTGAAGAAAATTAGGAAACTGATTGTGACGGGTGATGGTGGAGCCTCCCATGAGCCGGGGTGAGAGGCAGGAATAGGGCAACAGAGATGTTTCCTTCCCATTCTGGGTCCCCTTGAAGGTGGGTTGTTCCTCACTGTTCCTCTCACAGCGGGGAGAGCCAGATGGCCACGCCACACAACCCAATGTCCAGGTCTTCCATTTTTCTTCCAGTCTCTGGTGTTCTCTAGTGATATTTTGTCTTTCGATAGGTTTCATGCAAGGCCCTCCATGTTCTCAGAAACCTTTCTTTTCCCTCTCTGCCTTTTTCTTCTTTCCCTGGCACCTAATTACTCCGTCATTCTGTGGGTGACAGGCTGCACTGTGTCCTCTCATACTGCCCAATCTCAGCCTCTGCATTAGATACCTTTGCGTCACTCCCTGGTCAGTCTTTTCTGTCCACAGCTTTTTTATGTCCCCCTCCCTTGAAACTTTTTACACAATCCGTCAACAGAAAGTTTTTCTTAAACCATCCCTCACATACATTCTCAATACTATATGATTTCTAGGAATCTGAGGTCTTTTCAGGTATTCCCCGATTGTCCCACACCACCAGAGGAATAATCTTTTCTTCCCCGTCTTTCCTGGTAGCCTGACCACACTGGCCTCGTTCTATCTTACTTGAGCGAAGAGAGAATTTTGGCCATCTGAGTTCATGAAATTTGGCATTTGAACAACTTTAATGAAGCCTTTCTTCAGAACAGATATGGGGAAGGAAGCAGAGAGAGAGATGTGGGGAGGCAATTAGAGGGAATCTGAGAGAGCACAACCGAAATTTCTCATGAAACAGATGAGGAAACTGGGTCCTTTGGCATTTAAATAGCATGCCTGAGATCACACTGTTCGTGGTAGCTGAGCCAGAGTCAGAATTGGGTGTTCTGTCCTAGGACCATGTCCCTCTAACACCGCGGCAGAGGAAGAGTGGTAAAAAGCAGACAAGATTTCACAAAGTGTGGCTTCATCGTGAAGACTCCTATAGAGTAGAGTGTATGGCACCACACAATGACTGATGATATTAATGATCATAATTATGACTTCCAAGTTAAAGACAAGCTTTAAGTTATGAGATTTAGGAAGTGAGAAAATGTAATGCATTTTGGAAAGCTATCCAACAAAAATGTTTGGCATAAAAATAATGTGAAGTTTTAAAAGGTTCAGTTATCTGGATGAATGACTTATGAAAAATATGTTACTCCCCAGTGAAGACAGGAAGGAGCTATCCAATAAATCTGTACGTTCACCAGACCTGTGTACTCCTTGGGGGTATTTTCCCTTTGTGTGTGGGAGTCAGACATACGGAAAACGATCTCATTTCCTGAATGACCTGAAAAGGATGCAGCGCCCTGCTGCCGTGAGCACTGTGGGTGAAGTGCGTTCAGTGATATGTGTTGCCACGATGTAGTTCCAATTACCTCTACTTCAGATTTTCATTCGCTTTTTTTTCTGTCTGATGTTCTTTGGTTATCTGTCAAGGAGATTTCCCTCAAGAGGGTTGTAAGTTGCTGGGAAGAGGGGACCAGTCATTGCCATACTGTGGAGCCCTTCTAGGGGACGAACACAGACACTGGAGTAGACAGGCCTGAGTGTGAGTCCTGGTTCTTGAACTTAATTAATCTTCATCTTCAACCTGTTAGCTCATCTGAAGTGGTAATAAAGATACCTCTTCCTTGGGGTATGTAAATTTCATAATGCAGTGACTTACTCTGTTAAAAAAAAAGTTCTCCCCCCCCCGCCCCCGCCTTTATGTATCCTCCATAATATCTAGATCTAGAAGGAGCTAAGAGATTTTCTAGTCCCGGGCCTATGTTTTACAGTTGGTATGGCGGCCAGAGATGCTGATGGTTTGCTCTAACTCCCGTGGCTGGTCAGTGGCACCTCCTGAACCCAAATCTAGGCCCCCCCAAGCTGGCGGACTCCCAGCAAGCGTGCTTGCCGCTATGGACTGGGGTCACTCAGTCGTGTTGAGCAAAGCTCTTGGTTTAACTTTAATTGAATGCTAGCCTCAACAGTAGAAGAGATGAGCCAGCTGCAGTTACGCGGTAATAACCAAGGCCTTTTGCATCTCACAGTGAAGTTTTGAGGGAATAGCTGGGACGGTTCTGAATAAGTTTCAAAGATAAAAGAAAAGGAAAAAAAAAACAAAAAACAAAACCCGAAGCCTGGAAGTACTGTCCAGTGACTCTAACTAGCATTATTACTCAGCCCTCAAGTATTCAGACCTATTCAGGGACCCGCTTGTTCACACAGTTGCTTATTATTTGTGGCCGGGGCGCGACTTGAACGAGGGCATCATTTCTTAAATCTGCTTTTGTTAAACAGGCAGTTCCATGTCTGTCTGACCACAGAGCAGACACTGTTTGCTGGCGGGGCGGTGGGGGGGGGGTGAATTTCCAGTTTCAAGAGTGGGAGTCGATGGCTCTCAGTGGAAGTTTATACAGAAGAGTTGGAGAAAGCCAAATGTGTGACTTTGGGGCATGAGGGAACCTTTGTTTTTAGATGTTGAGGGACTGAAGTATCTGTTTTCAGCAGCTCTGTTCTCTTAGCCGTGGACTGGAAATGCATTCCTGAGTTTTCCTCTGTATATCCATGTTAGATGTGGAGAAGACTGGGAGGCTGGAAAATGACCCTTTGTGAGGCAGAGTGGAGAGAACGTGGCTGCCTCTTCCGCCTGACCCCCCCCCACAGCAGGTGTGGGCGCTTTAGGACTATTGGAGAAAGAGCATAGATTTGGGGAGAAACCGTTCCTCTGCCCTCCTTGGAAAACACAAGTGAAAGTTTGTGATTTTCTTCTCAGCTGCCTTGTCCCCTTCCCAGTGGCTTGTGAGGGGCCACATAACTGTATCTTTCCGAAGACTTATCTCTGTAACAAGCAGTAACCCCTGCTCCACTCACATCCCCTATATGTGAGGAAACAGTAACCAGAGATGAGATGCTGACTCTGAACTATTTCCTGGAGGAAATGAGCTGCAGGTAGAAATCAGCCTGATCATTAAAAAGAAAAAAAAAATCAAGCCCCCAAGAAGAGCCTGTTTGTCTCTGAAGTTCCCCTTTTCCCTAAGACTTCCCCTTGTTCCCTAGTGAAAGTGTGGGTCTGGGTGTGGTGCTGGTGGCCATTCTAGGAAACTGGGATTCGGGAAAGAACGGGGAGGGCTCCGATCTGCCTGTCGGGCTGCAGGTGTGGCCAGAGCAGCGCTGGGTTCCCTGATGAAGAATCCAGGTCAGGAGACAATTTAGAGTTTGTATCATCCAGGGCCTGCTAATTAACACTCAGATCAGTACATCGCACTGGGGTGGGCCAGGGGAGCTAGAACAGAGACTTGACAGAAAGGGGAGCAGGAGTTTGCTAAGCTGTCTTCTGGACTGCTCTGAGGAGCTTAGCCAAGGGAAGGAGACTTTTCCCCATCTTTGTTCGTTCGTTACTCATTGTTGCTTCTAGACTGTTCGTCTTTCCCACACTGTCCTGGACGGTCGAATCAGTCCTGCTGGAGGAGACTGCATAAGAGAGTCTCCTGACTCACCGGAGGGCCCAGCTACGTCTTTTCATGTACAGATGTGTGATCCCGGGCGGGGCCTCTGAGGGGACAGAAGGGAGTTCTCTTTTCTCTGGGCCTGGTTGTATGTGTGTGCCCAGCTTCCTGCCACAGAGTCGGCCCACCTGGTTTTGGGAGATGGAAAATCTGAAGGATTGGACTCCTGGTGCATTTTGCAATCGCTGTGTCCTTTTGACCTGAGATCTGGGAAGTTTTAAAAATCCATGTCATGAGGTCACTGGACGGGTGTTTCGCACAGCTGAGACCCATGGCTCTCCTCACTACCGGGTCCTGATGGTCATGGCCAGCGATGGGGTGGGGACAGTGGGTCTCGCTTGGTGCCTTTTGATGTGGTCTGTATTCGAAGTGAGGCGAACTGGGTGGGAGAGCTGTCGTTTGGGATGGAAATAGGAGTAACGGAGATCTTCGGTCTGGGAGTGTCCTCTTACCCCTGCCTGGGAGGCCTGAGTGACCCCATGTGGCTGACTGCATTCCAGATCCCCTGGAAGGCTGCCAGATCCTTATTTGACTTTGTGCCATTTAGTCCTTCCGTTAGTCTGCTGACTTCAATACTTTAGGATGAGGTGGAAGGAGGAAGCGTATGAGTTGGAAAGGTAAGAGTCTTTACCCTTAGAAAGCTAGAGAAACGGAGGCTTGCTTTCTGAATTTTACATTATGCCTTTTTTGTGTCTCCGCTCTGGCTCTGTGCTTTTGGCTCTGAGTCAGGTGGTGTGGGTCCACTTCTCTGCAGGTAGAAGTCACCTGTAGGTCAGAGGCAGCTTTTTTTTTTAAAAACATTATTTATTTTAGAGAGAGGGAAAGAGTGTGGGGGGAGAGGCAGAGGGAGAGGGAGAAGCAGACTCCCTGCTGAGCAAGGAGCCTGATTCGGGACTTGATCCCAGGACTCCGAGATCATGACCTGAGCGGAAATCAAGAGTCAGATGCTTAACCGACTAAGCCGCCCAGGCACCCTTCAGAGGCAGCTTTTGAACACGGTGGAATCCAGGGGCGCTGTTGGAGGGCACAGGAAGGCTGGAGTAGTGATCCTGTAATCTTTTTCAGCATGCTATAAGGGTATCTTTAACCTTCACCCAGATAGGCAGGGAGATGGACAAAGGGACCTCAGCATTCGGTTACATGTCAAGTAGGGCACCTATTAGAATATCTGTCTTATTCCCACCCTTCCTGGAACTGTGGTTTTTCTATGCTACCTACCTTAGAAAATGAACAGGGCCCTGATACCAGTGGCAGGATATGTATTGGTCATCTTTTAGAAGCACCGTGAGATAGATGGACAGGACCTTAGAGGGAAATGACCCTTAAAAATGCATGAAGGAAACAAGGCGGGAACCATGTAGACTCCCTGAAAGGCCTTGTCATTCCTGCAGAGAGGGAAGAGGTGGGCCCAAGGGCATAAGTCAGTGTTAATGTTAGCTAGCTCTTCTGAGAATTTGTCTGTCTTGAAAACTTCAGTAAAGTGGCCAAATGGAGCTTCTCTAAACCAGGGGGAAGGCCTGTGTGTGCTTTTGTGGTTAGCTCTTGTGTTGAGCATTCTGATTTAAGGGAAAGATGGTTCTGTGTACATTTCCATTTCAGTTGTGGTATTTTAAGGTTTACCATGGAGGAGGTGTGGGTGAATGAGAAGATAGTCCTCTTGCTTCTTGATTCAGTTAGATCTAGGTTACAGGTGAAAGTAAGTTCACAACGCGTCCACATTCTTATTTGGGTACATTTTAGGATTGCCTGCAGATCCGAGGGCATATCTAGTTATTCTCCATTGGTGTACATGCTTGTGGCCTGCCAGGCTAAATGCCAAGTGGATTATTGGAAAGAATTCACTTCACAGATCTGGCCCCCACATTGGTGTCTGTGATTCTTCTTGGGCTCTTGTATTGGGGTTCTCTTAATCCTTTTGGGACTCCAAGTGGGGCCCATGCTGACAAGATTATGCTGCTTTGGGGAAGTTCTGGCTGTACACTTCCCCAAGCACGGTGAAGCAAGTGTTAGTCCAGCTGGCTGCCTTTTGGGCAGTTGGCCATGCTTGGCACTTCTGAGTTTCTGGTATACCAGTTGCCAGAAAGGCGGCCTTTCAGCTGGTCCTAGTGTCCCCAGGGCACAAATGTTAGGCTTTGGAGGAAAATTTGTGACTTTATGTTCACTCCTTATTTTCGTTTATGTGCATTTATGGCATTATAGTTGAAGTTCATTGAAAGATGCCTCCGCGCTCCAAAGCGCGGAGCTAGAAAGTAGCTTCCTTGGGTGAGGGAGAGGTTCCTAGGTAAAGTTATCGAAGGCCCATGCTGAGGGACACACACTGGAGGTTGGAAGGAGCACGATCTAGGGAGAACAGTGAGAGGGCAGACAGCATGCCTTTAGATGCTGTTTTTAGTTCTAGTCAGGACTGTACAGTATGGCTCGTGCCTCCTTGGGCATCATTCTGCTTTTATTCCAAGGGTTCGTTCTTGTGACCCCGCATATGTGCACGTGTGTGCATGCTCACAGGGTCATAAGTCATGGAAACGAGGGCATAATCTGTTCTCTAGCTTGTAGAGTGACAGGTTACACGAAACCCAGCCTTGTGGCAAGAAAACCTTACATATAGATGGAAAATATATCTCCTCGGAAGGTTGGCTTTCTGATGGGCTATAAACGGATTGTTAAACAGCAATGTGAGGGGCCGTTAACAAGCTGTTTCTAGGAGCATCTCCCTGGTCTGGTCTGAAAAGGTAATGTGTACATATTAGAGCTATGAAATAGTTTGCCTTTGGTGTTTATATGTTGGTAGATTGTGTGTGTGTGTGTGTGTGTGTGTGTGTGTGTGTGTGTTCAGGGGTGAATGAACCGAACAGATAACTTTCCATGTTGTTTATTTCCTCCTACATTAGCGTCCACGTTCTGTGGTGGGCTGTGTTCTGCTTAGTTTTTTTAAGCTGGCTTAAATGAAGAGGTGTTTGGTCAGGCAAACTTCAGAAAGCTTCAGTATGTTTATGAAAAGATCCTATATATGTAATAGTTGCATTAAAGCTTGAGAATCCTTGGATGGATGGGTACATCACCTCCCCAGAAGCAAAGGAGCATTCAGGTCTCTAAGTTCAGCAACGCAGGGTGCCTATTAGGTATCTAATCTTATTTGAACTTCTTTTCATTTTCAGGTGTCAGAGCTGAACACTGGTCCATGCCAGTTTCTGCTCCTATTGGATTTTAATGAGAACCCTTTCTTGTTACTAGGATGCCATGCTTCTACTGTGTTCACAGCTGCTGTGTTAAAAAACAGGTGTCTCTTATAATCCTCTGACTGGATCAGTTTGCTAGCCTGGCAAAGCCTTATTATTATTGTTTTCATTTATTTATCTGTGTCCCACATAGGTCAGAGCCTGCCAGAGGCTGCTGATGAGCAGGATTAATGCGAGAGAAGATGGGAGCTTTTCTTGATGGAGATTTCTGTGCAAACAGTCCATCTAAGATCTTATACCATAAAGACAGAGCTAAATAAAACTGTTCAGGATACGGATCACAGGGGAGAACAGCCAAAAGAGGAATAGTAAATGAATAGTTCTGTCATTCTTTAAAGACCATCTTAAAGCCAGTGCTGCCACAAACGCCATCCAGGACTGAGGGGCATGAGTGGTGACAGGGCACACGAACAGATTCATCCAATGTTGCTTCTCAAGGCTGCTGGATCCCAAGCTTCTGGAGGGCGGATGTTCTGTCTTCTCCAGCCCGCAAGGCAAGCTGCTGTCCTGCTGCACACCTCATCCCTCTCATGCTGTTTGTTCTTCTCCATCCTCACTGGCGCCGTCTTCCCTCTAGCCCCAGATTTCTCACTTGTCTGCCATCTCTCACCTTCCTACCTCCACTCCCTGCACTTTCCAGTCCGACCCAGAATGATTCTTTGCGAGTCAAAATTCAGTCACATCGGTCCCTCTTTGACCCTGCAGTTCAGGATGGAACCCAGCCCTTCGTCATGGAAGGCCCTGGGCAGTCTACCTTTCTAGAATCATTCTCCAGCCTCCCCCTTCTGTATTATCTTCCAACTGAGACCTGCTCTTCTCCCAAAACACATAATGCACCCTAATGCCTTGAATCTTTCCCTCATCCTTTTTCCGCCTGGTAGCCAATGTGTCATCTGAAGCCCATTTCTGAAGCCTTCCCTGCTGCTGACAGGCACAGCATCCTACTAGCCTTTGAACGTGCTGGCTATTGGCCATGACCCTGTTGCAGTTTGCTTGTCATCCTCTAGCTACAGTGATAGCCCGTGGGGAGCAGGAGTCCGATGGATTCATTTTTTTATATCTCCAATTGTCCAGCACGGTGCTTGGCGCGGGGCAGGTCTGATGTATGTTAGCTGAATAGTCTTTTTAAAATCAGCAAGTATTTATTAAGCTTCTCTCACGGGCTCAGTGGGAACTAGACTCTGTGACACATACGTAAGTGTGAGATAAGCACCTTGCAGTCAAATCCTGAGTTGAAATCCTGAGCAAATAGGCCTTGAAGGTAGAGGAAGGAAGGAAGAGACCTCACTTTTGTTGTAGGGTTAGGACCACATGGCCGGGCTAACCGCACTGCCACTCCTCATACCTGAGATGTACGCACTGGACAGACACACACACAGGACCCGTTCACTCTTTCCCTCTTAACTGCCCACCTTCCGGAGAGGAGCACAGAGAGCTGGAGAAAAGACTGGAGAACCTGTAGGCCCAATGCAAAGGGAGATGCATGAACAGCCCCAAACGAGTAAACTTACTCACCAATGTGCCCTTTTACTTTGCTTGGCTCGGGATGCTCCTGGGCCCGGGAGAGAGAGCTGATGGCTGTGTTGCAGCCATGTGCAGTCTTGACGTTGTTGGCTGTGGTTCTCTGGGAACCAAGGGTGTATCACCACTGCGTAGGGCTGCCTGTTGTCCCCTCACCTCATTCCTCTGCTAGCTGGTTGGCAGAGATAGCCTGAAAGAGCAGCCTGGCTTCCTGAGCCTTCTGTGAAGTCTGTGATTGCCTTGCCAAGGACAGGGAGGAATCTGACTCTGTACTTGGGTCAGCTCTTTTCAGCCTTCTCCTCCTGATCCCGTGTTCTCTTCTCTACTTATCTGAGAAGCTGATCTTCTTGGAGCTCTTAGCTTACTCCTAACATGTTGCCTGGGGGGCCTAAACCAGAGAAAACAACCGAGCGTACCACGGGACTAGAAAAACAACTCAGAGCCATGTCTTACGGAGGGTACGACAGCCTCACCATTTCTGTTGACAGTGGACAACTCAGTGCTCCTTACTTAAAGAGGAGGCTTTTAGGAGATGGTGTTAGGGTTATGAACAGTCTGGTACGTGTGAAATGGACCAACCGGCAGAAGTCGGGTATTTTCAGGTAGAAGGAGACACACCTAGACCTTCCCCACAAGCCCAAATGGCTCATTTCCTGTTTCTTCTCATTGCCATTAACATGCAGCTGGGATTGGGGGCATCAGGATATGTGAAAAGTCTCCACTTTCTGAACCCACCCAGATCCCAAGCAAGGATTTTTTCATGGCTCTCCAAACTGTCACCTGCCAGGTTTTCCTGGCTACCTGCCAGGGGCGCTCTTTTCCATATCCACACTGCAGCACCCCGCCAGCCCTCCCGGCCTTGATCTTATCTTGGCTTCAGGGGACCTGTCTCCACGCTGCTTTCCTTCTAGGCCTGTCCCCACCGGCAGCCCAGGGTTTCCCTTGCCTCTCCCAGATGGGCTCCAAGGGGGGTTGTGTGCAAGTTGGGAGTTGTTACAGCCACGATGGGGAGCAGCAAGGCATGGGTCCCAGTGCAGACACACATTTATGAAGCTGCTGGGGGTGGGGGTGGCCACCAAGGGTGTACCCTCAGGAGCACCCTGCTCGTACCCCTCATGCTGTCCAGGCCAAAGGGGTACTGTCAGGTTCCTCCCACCACTGTGGTCCTTGCGCAACATCTCCATGGCCAAGGCTGTTGATTTAGAGGCCATTTCCTTCCTGTCTACTTCCTCTCCTTTCCTTCCAGCCTCACCAGACCCAGTGGTAGGCTTACTGCTCAGGGCGCACGGAAACCCGGGGCTTGGCCCGCGCCAAGGGCTTGAGCCCCGGGGTTCCTGATAATGAACGGGCCGTAGTCTAATCTCTGACCTGTCCCCCGTTTAGCTCTGTGAGGAATTACAGTCCTTGTTCTAGCAACCTGCTCAAGAACAAACTTTTGAGCCGCCACAACTGTAATAGGGCCATCAGGCTTTGTTTTCACTTGAAGTTGCTTAAACATTGACCTTCCTGCGAGAAAATTTCGGGACGCTTTTCTGAAAGAGCTGTTGAAATAGAAACAGGAGAGCGATAACGAGTACCCATTCGATTGTGTGGGAGGGGCACCCCCAGCCCCTCCCGCCGAAGTTACCATATTTTCCAAACCCTGCATGAT
This sequence comes from Neomonachus schauinslandi, assembly GCF_002201575.2. Taxonomy (NCBI): domain Eukaryota; kingdom Metazoa; phylum Chordata; class Mammalia; order Carnivora; family Phocidae; genus Neomonachus; species Neomonachus schauinslandi. The sequence continues at coordinate 92,783,313 of NC_058407.1, read as the reverse complement.
GAGTGTGATCTGATAAAGGACTTCTCACTGTTTCTCATTTATGTGGTAAGCCTTACAAAAGGATACACCGTTCTGTTTTCACAGATTATTATTTTTTTTAAGATTTTATTTCTTTATTTCATAGAGCGAACACAAGTAGGCAGAGCGGCAGGCAGAGAGGGAGAGGGAGAGGCAGGCTCCCCGCTGAGCATGGAGCCCGATGTGGGGCTCAACCCCAGGACCTTGGGGGGATCATGACCTGAGCTGAAGGCAGACGCTTAACCTACTGAGCCACCCAGGCGCCCCTTAACAGATTACTTTTACCGAAAATAAAATCACGCGCGTTCAGGGCTGTTAAGGAACAGCCCGCCTTCCAGCCAGTCTTCCAGCGTGGCGAGGGTGACACCGTCCAGTGACTGGAGGCTCCACACCATGGGGCTCTTCTGAACTTGTTCCCTTCTGATGACCCCTGGCTGGGATTGAGAAGGACTACCCAGTCTGTTTGTCTTTCTTCTGGATAAAAGTTGCAGGGACACTTAAGCCTTATGCTTCAGGGCAGAATCTGATCACAGCGGAGATGAGGAAGAAATTTCCCCTTGTGGTATCAGGTTGCACAGTGGCCCAGGCAGGTGCACTACCTCTGTTAAACACACTCGCAGCAGCACGCTGCCTCCTCCCTGGCCATCTCCAGGCCAGGCTGTTGGACCTCGTGGGCCAGTGGGGTGATTCCTTTGGCAGGTCCTGCGCTTGAAGATGGAAGGCATCTCTACCCCCGCACTCGGCCTTCCTCCGGCTTCCCGTACTGGCCTCGGGGCCATGTTGCCGGGCCCTTAGAACCCTCTGCAACTTCGCGGGAGATTGGAAGTTGGGTCTTGGTCGCTACACACCCACGCCTGCACGCACATATGCCTTTAAAGAGTTTTCTGTAAACTCGCTGCCCCTTTCCTGGGCATGACTTTAGTGCCTACGCCACATCTAACCCATATGCATCCCCAAAATACCACTCACAACGAATAGTAGAATTCTTTTAACATCAGGCCCACAGTTGACCATCTCAGGCCTGCATTGTGGGTAGCTTTGAAGTCTGATCCAAAAGAAGTGTGTGTGTGTGTGTGTGTGTGTGTGTATTGGGGGGGGGAGAGGAGATGTGGAGGTGTGCGGAGATGGGCTTTTCCTTTTCTTCCTCTTTCCTTCTTAAGGCCCTGCCTGTGCTGCTGCTTGTGCAGTCGGATAATTACTAGTGCTTCGCCGGCCGACCCGCCTGCTCGTCTTCCTCTGCGTTTCTATCTCCTGCGGTGCACTCCTTCTTTCTGTCTCTATTATTAGCCTACTTAGCTTTACCATTCACTTCCCCACCTCTCCCTGGTTCCCTCCTCATCTTCCTCCGGTCTTTGTTTTCCCTTCACCTCAGTAAAGTTATTTTGGGGTGCACTTTCCTTATTCTGTTCAGATGTGAATCTTCTTTTTCTTTGTTACAATAAGATTAATTTGTTTCTCCTTCATTTCATCGTGCATTCCTTCATATTCCCCAAAATGGAAGGCATCGCCCTCCCACACCGAATGTCTGGCTTGTGAACCTTCAAAACAGGAGGTGCCGAGGTGACCTCCCCAAAAACAGGTTTGCTCATCCCCAGGACTGTGGGCTCTAATGTTCCGGTTCTCACCTCCTTTGTGCTTTTTCATGATGCAAACCCAATTATGTTCCTTCCCCAAATTCCTGTTTTAGTCCTTAATGGTTCACCTCGGTTTGCTCATTTTGTAGTTTATTATTTCCTTTTTCCCTGTAAGTTTTTCTTGTTCTTTGGGCAACACTGATATTCCTGTTAATTAGAGATTACACCAGTTTTCATTACCAAAATTTGCTAAATGGACATAATAGTGAGGCTTTGGCACTTATTTCAAGCATGCCCTTTGGAAATATGGGAAGAAAGGTAGATTTAGGGCAGCTCTTAGTGTGATAATAATTCCAGCTTTATGGAGAGAAGTAGTTCATGAGGTTCTAATGGAGTAAAAGCTTAAAAGTTACTCTCATCTTGGTAATTTATGTAGGTCTCAGTTTGGGTGAGAAACAGTTTAAATGTAAAAGTTTTTCAAGTAGTGGACTTAGAAATTATTATAATTATTGCTTTAATTTCAACAACTAATAATTAATTTCTGTATGTTAAGAGTTCTAGTGCTGATGATCTGTTACTTTGCGGTTTTAGCCTATTGGGAATTATAATTTTCTGGTTTTATAGCAGAGTTTATAATGTGTGCCGTGCTGTATTTAAGTAGCGAAACTGCGTTTCTTTAAATAGGCTTTCCTATTCAGACTTTTACTGAGGTAGCCATATCCTCTGACGCTTTATCACTACCCATTTGTAAGATTTCTTGCTATAAGGATAGTTTCATCCTGTTTGCAACATACCCTGTTCTGGGAATAGATAGAAGGAATTGAGGGAATTCTGTTTGAGTCATACTCCATGAAAGAGCAACATCATTTTAGGAATGAAAGCAGAGAAGTTCTCACTCTTCTAAAAATAATGGGGAGGAGATTTAGGGAGGTAGCTTATAGGATCAGTTTTAAGACCAGGTCAGACATACATGCTAATTCCCTCTTTGTAAATGAGAAGTGGCCTTTAATAGCTTTATTATGGTTAGGTGAGTAGGTGAGATTTTGTTCCCCCTAAAGCATGACGCTTCCGTAAGCATTGCACTTTGAAACTTGCCTTGTTGGGTTTTAAAAACGTTCTCTTAAGGGGGCGCCCGGCTGGTTCAGTTGGTAGAGCGTGCGATTCTTGATCTCAGGGTTGTAAGTTTGAGCCCCATATTGGGTGCAGAGATTGCTTAAAAATAACATCTTTAAACAAAAAAACCAAAATGTCCTTTTCTGGGTTTTAATCATGTATAATAAAACAAAGAGTCCCTTGCACTTTCTTAAAATCATGTATGCTTTTTGGAGAGGGTAGGTGAGCGAGCAGGGCTTGTGGGTTTTTCTTGCTTTTCCTTATGGGCCTTGCTTCTAAGAAGTAAGAAGTGATGGGAATAACCCAAACCATAAAGGTTATGGTGGATTTCTGCTTCCCAGGGCAGGAACCATACCCCACCCCACCCCCCACTTCCCCCAACTTGTATCTCAGTGGTCCTGAAAAGGAGGAGAGAGCTGTTGATTTGTGATTTTTTTTTTTTTTTTGGAATTCAGTTTTAGGCCCCACAGCTAGTCCAAAACCATGAGGACTTACCAGCTCAGACTTAGGAGCCAGTGGGGATTAGAGGTGGGGGTAGAAAATGGGGATTCTTGCTCCAGTCAGAGTTGTTTATGCAGGCTCGGGTTGGAAGCCTTGTTTCTTTGACTCTTCCATTAAACCTAGGTGTGCTGTGCAGGCTTTGGGTCCACTGTCACAATTAAAGGATGGGGAAAAGCGGCGTCGTGATGTCTATCCAATCCGTTCTGACTGCCGAGCACTTGTAATTCAGAGGATAGTCGTTAGAAAAACAGAATGTAGACATTTAGAGCTACAGTTTTTAGGAATTTAGGCTCCAGCTAGAACCCTGGTCTTTTGACTCCCAACCAGCTTACTGATTTTTAATTCAGTCGTTGGTTTTATTTTAGGCTTTATTTTCGAAATAACAGATTCACGTCACATCACTCTAATTTGTGGGAAGTTTTTCTGTTTTGTTTTTGTTTTTGTTTTTTATCAACCAGGTGATCTAAGTGAACATATCTGCTTTTCCTTTGGGTGTTTTCATTTGGGTGTTTTTTGGTCATATAAAGAAAACCACAAACTCAGAAGCTCTTGAATGCTTCATGTTTGGATTTTTTTTTTTTTTTTTTTTAGTTCAGAGGGAATTACGGACAGTGGAGTAGGAAATAGACCATATACATAACACAACATCCACTCCCCTGTCTTGCCACCTGCACTTCCATTGGGTGTTTCAGGGTTCATTTTAAGGTGAGAGGTTCATGCCGACCCCTTGACCACCCTGTTTCCTTTTGCTGAAAAATGTGATCACAAGGTTTTTATTTCACAGTGTACTTTGACTATAGGAAGGAACCAACTCCCACCCCAAACCGAATCACCTTTGAGATCCTATTAAACAGCGAATGCCCTGAACACCAGAATATGAAAATGCTTTTCTAGGATGAGCTCAAAGCATTTCATCCTCCAAATAAAATCTATCTGCTCACACTTAGATTGTTCAAAGGCAGATGGTAGGCAATTGAAACAGAGAGGCAAGCTGGCAAAAGAAAAAATAAAACCACAAATATCTGAACATGAAGGTGATCTACACTCCTGCCAATCCCCCTCCTAACTTCGTTAACACAGCAGTGTAGCAATTAAGTAACATGGGAACTCAGACTCATATGGCTAATACGATTGTTCTCCGTTAATGGGGTGAATCAAAGCTTGCATATAATATACAGCGTTATTCAACAAAATGCAGAGCTAAAGGAGAGTTTAAGACGGAATCAGCAGCAGAGCCCATAAACCATGCTACCCGTAGCAAACAACCACCTTATTGAAATCTCACTGGCCCCTACCACATGTTCACGGTGGGGTCACTGGTAGGAAATGTTCGCTATTACAGTTACCATGTCTTAAGGAAAGGGGCCACTCAGCAGTATCGAGCTTGAGAGTGGCAGTAAGATGTCCTTGAGGTGAGGGAAGAAGGTGGTGAAGAGGCTGGCTCAGAACACTGGGGAGCCCACCCCAGATGTGTTGTGGGGAAACCCTGACTTAGCCGGGGACAAACGTTATTGCCATCCTAGTGCTGCGGGGAGGCTGTGTAATCAGACAGCCCTCTTGATTCCCTTAGCCTTATAACCTACTAGCGGACTTTGCAGACGCCCAAACCTGGCACTTCTCACTAACCTTGAACTTGAACACTCAGTGACAGAAGGGGACGGGAGTGTGTTTCAGCTGCTGGAGCCGGGCGTCTGCGTGGCTGCCATCTCTCGGCAGGCCGTCTGTGGCTCTGCAGGGGCTCCGGGGCGGGTGCGTGAGAGGGGGCTGGTCCCCACTGTGGAAGGGGCAGCCTTCTGAGCAGGTGGGGCGGGCGCGTGCAAGGGGCGGCGGTGGGCAGGATGTGAGAGGAGTGCACTCTGCTGAGCGACAGTGTGGGGATGCGTGTGAGGAAAGTGGCCACTGACCAGGGGCTGGTGTGGGAGACAAGGCTCTGATCGCCGCCCAGAATAAAAGAAAGGATGCCTCGGTATCCAAAGGAAACCGCTGCTGGCAGAGTAAACCTTGTGCTGCCTCAGTAACAGAGGGGAGGCTTGGAAGAGTTGGCGCTACATGTGAAAAGGCAGTAAAATCATCTCTTGAACTTTGGAGTCATACAAAGTTCAAATATCGAGGTGTCTGATGGGCAGTGATTAGAGGAACTTTAGGGCGTGTGAATGAGTGAATGCATTCCTTCACAAATCAGTGTTTCTCCTCCCCAGCCCTCCACGTAGTATAGTTGTATTGTCCCAGAAACATGGGTTTATCTCTTACATAAGAGAGCTTGTTGCATTTTATTGCTGTACTCCATTTTCCTTTCTTTTCTTTCCTAATGGTCCTGTGTTTGATCCTGGCCAGATGTTGCCAGTGACTATTGTTAGAATGATTTTTCCTTTCCCTGCCCAGTCAGACGATGGCCCGTGGTCTCTAAACTGGGATTTGGCAGTGATTCACGACTGTTGTGAGTACAGTTCAGGAATAAAACTCCGGAATGGAAGGGCCATATTATGGAATTTGGTTGAAGCAGGTGTTGTTTTTCTTCTTCTGCCAATGCAAATCTATGTCCCAGAGAATTTGTCTTTACTCACAGAGAATGGCCTCTGTTCCACCTTGCTCTAAAAGGTACAAGCGCACAGGGATGCATATTTGACATGCACCTTGGGGACTGGCAGACCACCCCAGCAAGTACAATGTGTGGAATCCAGCAAACAATAAAGAGCGTGTGGTCGCGTGGCCGGATCGTTAACTTCCTTCCTTTCTCGCCTTGAGTTTTGGGAACTCCTTGCTTGCTAGTTCCATAGGCCATGGGATGTAGCTATACAAATGCCAGAGGATGCTCAGAGGGGTGTGTGGAGGAAGAGGGAAAGCAGGAATTCTGGGCCAGAGAGCCCATGGCCAGCTGGTGACCTAGGAAGGGAAGCTCAGGTTTTTGAAGTGAAAAAAATAGTTGTTTTTTTTTGTTTTGTTTTGTTTTAAAGAGGGATTTTTGTCAAGTAATACCCTGTCTCCAAGTTGGAGGATTCCAAAAGCGGACATAGAGTGCTTGCTCTCGAGCGTTTACAACCCAGGGAGGAGACAAACTTGTTAATGTAATGAGAGATGCAGAAGACGGCCAGAGAATATGGAAACACCCTTTGTCCGGCACCTTCTGTGACCCTGTTAAAATGTGCGCTGTGGCTCTGGGCCTAGGGGATTTTTTAGGTTTGTTTTTGGTGTTTTCCCCATGATGACCTGGTTGTGCAACCCTGCATTTGGAACCAGCTGCTTCCTGCTGCTCTTTTCCAGGAGCGCATGAATGTCCATCTCCCGGAGTGATGATGGAGACCAGGGTGGGGTGCAGGGGAAGACAGCTCGGCCTCCTCTCTCTCCCTTCTCCCATGTTCTCCGGCAGCCAGGAGCTGGGCTGATGCTCAGGAGGCCTGGGGCTGTGTCCCTGCCTTACTCAGAGTGGTCGGGAGCCTGGTGGTAATCTGATGAGGGCCACAGCGCTCCTAATGCCCGAGGGAGCCTGTGGCTTTTGCTGAGGGCATCCGATGTATTATGGGCTATGTAGGTACAGCTCGACCCCCTTCAGCTCCCTGGGCAGGCCTTACCCCCTGGTGTGCACACGTTTATTTATAGTTAGAGACCTAGCGGTAGCCACAGTAGTGAGCCTAGTTTTTGGACCTGTAAAAGTTTATTACCACAAGAAGCAGGAAGATTGGGCTCTTTTTGTAAGGTATTCTGTTGCCCCGAAGTACCTGCAGCTCCCAGGTCTTTTTACATTGATCCCACAACTGCCCAGAAGGCATTCAGAGAGGACCTTGTAGAAGACAGCCATCTGTACTTGTGCTACAAAGGGCAAAAATCAAGCAAGCAAGCAAACAAGAAAAGCCCTTGGAAGTCCTTTAGTTGTAGTGATATATATTTGAAAAGCATTATATATCACCGAGCAGGGACGTCTATACATTTCAGTCCCTTGAAAAATGCACTCTTCCAAACATCACGATACAGCCCTCTGAAGTTAGTTAGCATACATTGTGCATTCAAGGGAAATGTTAATTTGAAGCTAAGACATGGGGCTTTTTTTTTCTTCCTAGAAAAACGTAGTTAAGGAGCTAGGTGTACCTAGAAATGGTTAAATGAAATAGTGCCATCAAGAAAAAGCCCTCAAAGCCAAGTGGAAATTTTCTGTCTCACTCCTTGCGCTGTGTTTCTCGTCACAGCGTCTGGCCACTCACTGCTTGTTTGTGTCACTTTCCTCGTTAGTTTGGAGTGGGCCCCTGGCTGGGCGATGGCTTGGGGGTGACTGCGAGCTGTCCTTGGTTAAGGTGATGTGAGCAGCACACAAACGTCATGCCCTCCTCGGTTATTCTCAGCCTGGGATGCAGGAGCGGTAGAAGCACTACTCAGTCCGCTGTCCCTCCCCTTGGTCCCCTGTCATCACGCTTTCCCACATGGTTCCCATCGCTCCCTGTTGCCCTCAGGTGAAAGCCCAGCTAAGCCCGACAAGGCCTGTTGCCCTGTGTGATCTGTCCCTCGTCTCATTCCCTGGGACTCCCTTTTACCCACTCCCAGGAAGGTGTCATCCTCTCCTCTCCTGGTCTTCCTCTTCCTGAGAGACTCCTCTGTCTTTCTTCTCCCAACGGACTATTCATCTTCAGGTCTCACTCCCCAGGAGTCTTTTCCTGGACTTCCTGGGTCTGAGTGAGATGTCTTTCTCCTGTACCCTCGTAACACCTATTTTGAAACTTTCATCCCATTATCTTGTGATTGCCTCTTTGTATCCATCACTTGACAATAAGCCCATTAAGTGAGGGCCTCATCTTGATTTTGTGCCTGTGACCACAGGGTTGGGTATAGAGTTGGTGTTCCATAATAAATCATTGTTGAATGAAGGAACATGTAGAAAACAGAATATGGTCTTTGATTAATTTGGTGTCTGTTGCTCCCCAGATCCTTCTCATCAGTTCATAAGACTCTGCAGGACTCTGAGGGTGATGCATATCTGCAGTATTGTCAGATGTAGTCAGGTTGTTAGAAGTGTGCTTATGCAGGGAACAACATGGAGTTTTTTATTTTTAGTTGTGAATTCAGAATCTTAAGTTATACATGAGTTGCAGTGGTTTGGTTTTTAAATTGAGTTTTTGCTTAAACTTAAATCCAAAACAAAATGAACTAAAAGGAGTCATATGCTCCTCCCTACAAAGGCTCTGTGGCTCTCTGGATGTTCCTGTAAGACAGGAAAAGCTATCACAGATCAATTCCAGTTCCTGCCTTTGAAAGAAGATAGATGGGTCTGGCTTTGTGAGGAACCTTCCCTTTCTTGCCTCCCCCCTCCACTCTCTCTCTTTCTCTGCCAGTAATTGCATGGCTAAACTGAAACACTACTGAAAATCCAAGTTCTTTCCTGGCTCTGAATAAGGTAGCATACATATCTCTACTCTCTGGAAACATACATACATGCATATATACATGCATATACACATATACTCTGCTTTTGGCCTGAAATGATGGGCCTACATGAAGACCTCTTTCTTGTTTCTTAAGCAGATGGACAGCTCTTTTATGTTTATCTGAATCTTTCTTGGTTACTTTGCTGGGATGTAGCCAAAATAACATGGGATATGGAGTCCGGTGACTCGGATTAATTGAACACATACTTACTGAGCACCTAGGGTATTCTGGGTATATTGGAATTACTATGGTGAAGAAGACAAGGCCTCTGATTCAAGAGCCTTGCTGTGTTAACAGGGTCACGCTAGTGCCATTTACTTTGTAACTTAAGGGGGCGAATCATTTAACCTCTTTAAACTTCCTGTTTCTTCACTGTAAAATGAGGATAGTAGCGCCTACTTAGAGTTGCTGTGCGGATAGTAACACCTACTTTATAGGGCTGTTAAGAGCACCTAGGTGTTCATGTTTGTCAGATTCCGCCTGACAAACATCTGTTCATCCTTCGCGTTTCTCAGCCCTTTCTGACCTCCTCCAGCAAAGATTCCATGCCTCAGTACCCCACGGTCCCTCGGGCAGTCTGCTGTGGCCCCTCACTCCTCCCTGTGAGCATCACATCTCTGGTCCCTGTGCTCGTGCCAGACTCTTGGCCCATCTCTGTAATCCCAGTGCCTGGCTTGGTGTCTAGCATGCAGTGCTTGGTACGTGCTTGCTGCTAAATAAATTAAAGGACAAGGTTTATGAATGATCAGGTACCACACATACCATGTTATTATTGTAGGAACTTTGGGCAAGAAAATAGAACAAAAAGACAGAGTGCTCTGAGGCTCTGGAGATTGAAGGAAAACCTGGCATGTCCAGCTCTCATTTTAAGGTTATAAATGTGTGCCCCTTAACCGTGGATGCTGATAAACATCCAAGTCTGTTTGATCAGACATCAAGGCAAACCTCTTGAGGTCAGGGAGGAAGGCTTAATCTACCATAGGTTTAATCTAAAGGTTAGCACATGGTTTCATTAGCTAACAAAACGAGCAGATCTCGGTGGTTGACAAAGACAGGCTCATTTTGGTTGTTTTCTGATGTGTGCACCACAACAAACATGGTAACACCTGCTTCTCGCCCATTTCGTCTCCTCTTGCAGAAAGAAGTGTGTTTCTCCTCTTCTTGCGATGGCCTCCTTTCCTACCCTGACCATACCTTTTTTGTTGTTGTCCATATAGACAAGAGAATTAATACGAGTTAGTGATAACCTATGAGTTGAAAAGAGACCGTTCTTGTCCATTGTGGCGTGTGTGTGTGTGTGTTTGTGTGTATGTGTGTGTATAATCTTCAACACAGTCTCAATGTGTGGGAGATAAGGGGTGAGCACTTTTGGAAAAGATCATGCCTTGAAGGATTAGCTTTTTCTCTTTACTTACCTCTGGCTATCAGCATTGAAATCAAAGGTCAGATGGTTGCTTGAGAAGAAACAGCCACTCTCAGCAATTGTGTAGTGTTCTAGGTTGGGTCAGTTCTTAGTGCTGGATGGATAGATGGATGGCTATATGCATTTTTGAGAAAAAGCAAAACAAAACAACAACATTCCTTCCTGAGTAAAGCTTGGTAATCCTTCCCGCTGTGCCTCCTTTCATCTCTTCCCTGGTTTCCATAGACTGGGGCCTCCCTCCTTGTGGGCCTACCATAGAATTTACTTGGGGCCTGTTAAATTGTCTCGATGTTTTCTAGTCTATAAATATATTTTTAAATGGGGCCATCATGGGATTTGGCTGTATTTATTTTTGTCACTCTCTCGTTTTTCTCCCGGGGAAATGGCGTGTTTACGAAGAATTTCACTCATTGGTAACGTTCGATGACTTGTGTCTTTCATAGACCATGTCTCTCCCCTGCTGTCATAGTTAGGGAAATGGACAGTTCCTTACTTTCAGACATGCTTGTTCTAGGGTCTGTGAATAGCCTAGGACAGCGGCCACACTCCCTTTGGCATCCATCACTTTGGCATTCTCTGGGTTTCACGCATCTCATCGTATTACTCTTCTCGAGTTTACAAATCTCTTTTCATTGATTTCATTTGAGTTTGGCATCATGATGTAGTGGGACTAGCACTTGGCTGGGAATTAGGACTAGCTGTGCCCTTGGATAAGACACTCAGCATTCCTGGTTTGTAGTTTTTACCTCTGTAAAAGTCGAGACATCCAATTTGATAGTTCTCTGGCTCTAAGGGCATTTTGACCTCTGAATGCTGAAAGGATGCAGGTGGGATTTCAATCGTTCATAGCTTATGCTTTCTGGGAGCATTTTGGTCAGCTGTGTGAGTGATGATTCAAAAAATCCCATGTTCCTATGAGAAGCAAAGGGAAATATGCTGGCCCCTCAGATGGTAGCTGCTAGTCGGCGGGGGCAATCAGTTTATTTCAGGTCAGTCGATAAGCTAGAAACCAAATTGCAAAGTTGCCCTGTGCGTATTATTTAGTATCATTAAGGTATACATTTTTCTTATTTCAAAACTACTTTTGATGGTAGAGTATTTGCTTCCTTTGTTTTTGATTGTGAACCCCTTTGCCCGTTAGTGATGGTATTCTAACTCACCTCATCCAAAAAGATCCATATTACATGTCCAGCTGGGACAGGGACTCTGCATCAGGGAGAGCATCTCTCATATAATTTGACTCAGGCTGAACACATTGATTTTCTTGCAACTAGGGATTGACTCCCTCCATTGAAGACTCATGCGAGGGGAAGAACAGATAGCGAAGTGTTTGTTAAGATGGTGGACTGTCCTTATTTTGCCTTCCGGCAGCAAAGTGATCTGCTTGGAAACTAATTAAAGCATTTCCCCAACGGTGTTGATGATCTGCTTCTCCTCCTGGCTATAATTTGAGCACTCCTGCAGTCTCTTAGATGGTGGTGCCATGTGTCAGGACCTGGCCGAAAAGTAGCCGCCCCTCTCTCCATCTTTCTAGCCTGTGTCCCTTGCCTGCAGGGATTCGGAGAATGGCTCATTTCTTCAAGTGAATTCAGACCTTTCAGGTGATGCTCTTCCATGATACTCCTTGCTGTTCTGCTTTTTAAAGTCTTGAATACTATATATAGGTAATTAGGACACTCGAGGGTCCTCCACGTCTGGTCCACATTTTTTGGTGGCACAGGGACGAAGCTTCCTCTCTGGAAGCCTGCTAAGCCAGGCTCTCTTCTCTGCATCCCACTGAGTCTAGACTTAACTTCTTTCTAATATGGCAGCGTCCTTGCCCCATGGCTGGAGGATAGGGATGATCTTTGTCATGCCTTGGCAGCTGTAAGCCACGTGGATCTGCTTTCGATAGCGGCTAGAGTACTGTCAGGTCCACTGGGTTCCTTTGTTTTTCAGGATAATTTTTGTTTGGCTCATTTACTGAGTAGCAGACAGAGTCCCACCTTTTCTTTTTGATATAATATGCTAAAAGTTTGGGTTCTGTGGCCTTAATCATTTACATAGCTCAAGTTAGCTATTAATACTTTTTAGGATATTTAATGCCCATTTCTGGTGGGCTTCACCTATTTTTTATTTTTATATCATAAACCACAAAGTCCTGTGACTTAGAAAATCACGAGGTAAGACTGAAGTTAGGAATGTAAGATCCTGACTAGGATATGATGCTCATTCTCACCGCTGGCTAAAGGCTTCAGACCATCATTCAGTCAGTAAATCTGTATGGTATATTTTGTTTACACTTTGATTGTCAAGGCTAATTGTTTTAATTTTAAAATTATGCCTTGATTAGATTCAGGAATCCCTTGTAGACAAAAACTCAGGAAATTTGTTTGAATTTCTACAAGACCGTTTTAATTTCACATTTCATAGATAACACCAAGACTTACCCATGCTTTTCATACTGATGCCTCCCTTAAAGATAAGATATTTAAATCACAATGCAAGTAAGGTAAAATAAAAATGTAAAAAGAACTCTAAGAAATGAATCTACTCATTCCTTCTCGAGACATTTATTTATTCATTTATTGTTCCATTTTTGCCGTGGCATATAGACCACTAGACTCTATTACTGTCTAATTTATATAGAGGTTCAGAAAGTAGGACTGGGAAGAGGAAAGGGGGCATCAACTTTCCTTTAAGACTACTTTTTAAGTCTATTAGTTTCTGTAACTCTCATAGCTGAAGAACCTGAAGGCAAACTGTAAGCCTTGAGTTTCAAGTTGGTTTTCCTGGAAATGTCACCAGGATATAAACTCAGAAGCAGACCACCCAAAGAAAAATTCCCTAAAAAATTGTTATTCCTTTTTTTTTTTTTATCGTGTTACCGATGTTCCTGTGGGATTCCAGAGAATAGTACATACTTTGTAAAGTTGCCTCCCAAACTTCCTTGCTGAGCTCCTCTTACGGAAGAGGCTTTTCTTTACTCTGTGAATGTGTGTATAAAGACGAAGGCCTAACCTTCCTAAACACTGTGTTATAAAATTAATTGATAATTAATTCCACAGATGCATACTGATACATGGATAGAAGACAAAGATGGTCATTGGTCGCAGACTTTGAATCAGAGTGACTCAAGGGAATTGGGCCTGCAGGTACGAAGTTTTAGGCTCACCATGACCAAATCACTTTACTTATTTTCCTTTTAATATTTGTACATGATGACTGTAAGCATCATGTAAAAGTTCTTTAAATAAGTACAAAATAATTACAAATGATAAAACTTCTTTTTCTTTACGGTAGATAAACCAGTGTGTCAGAGGGGTTCTCATCCGTGGCCTGCTTTGAATCATCGCTAACGTGATTAACTAAATGAGCATCTCATTTTATTTAGCTTTAAAATTAATGCTTTGTGGGTTTTTTCCCCCTTTGAGATTTTACTTAGAAAGGCTTTCTCTACCTCAAGATCAAATAAATACTCAATTAAATACATGAACTATTACCTGTTCCATTTTTCCATTTAGATTTAAGATTTTATTAGAGAAATCTCCACACATATTCCAAAGTAGAGAACAGTATAATGAACTACATACACTCACCACTCAATTTCAACAGTTCTTAATACATGACTAATCTTGCTGTATCTATATCCTCCCGCACTCCTCACCCCTTTTCCACCCTGGTATTTTGAAGTATAAATCCCTCACGTAATTTTATCTATAAATACTTAAGTATGTGTCTTTTAGCAATAATCGCGCCTCGGATAAACCTCATTGGCTACGATACTGCCACTGCGCAAAGCTAACAGACTTTAAAAAAGAGGAAATAAAATGTCATTATTACATCTAACAAATCTAACAGTAATTCCTCCATGTTATTTAATTAATATCTACCGCTCAAATATGATATCTAGTGTTTTTTTTTTTTTTTAAAGATTTTATTTATTTATGTGACAGAGAGAGACACAGCGAGAGAGGGAACACAAGCAGGGGAGTGGGAGAGGGAGAAGCAGGCTTCCCGCAGAGCAGGGAGCCCGATGTGGGACTCGATCCCAGGACCCCGGGATCATGACCTGAGCTGAAGGCAGACGCTTAACGACTGAGCCACCCAGGCGCCCCATACCTAGTGTTTTAGGCCTTGAGGATACAACCTATAAAAGTAAGGCCTAAGGTTTTACTACCTTTGGGCCAAAATTCTAGTGTGAAGAGACAGACAAAAGTGAGTAAGATAAAAAGAAGATAATTGTGTTGAGTGCTCTGAGGCGGACACAATGGGCAATAGGAAAGAATGACCCAGGCCCCCAGGGGTGAGGCTGTTCCAGGAAGGGGTGGTCAGGAGCCTTGTGAGGAGGTATCGGGGGAGTCAAGACACCAGAGACCGGATGAAGAGAAGGACCTGGGCACAGCCTCCTGAGGGGGTGGAGGAAGAAGATTGGTGATTTTGGTGGGCCTGCCAGGGTGTGCCATCTCTCCAGGCAAACTCTTTTCATTGTTAATGCTGGCTTGAGTTGCAGTCGTTTGTAATGCATAACGTTTTGGTGTCTTAACTTTTCGGCAGGATAAATAGAACCATCCAAAATACACTGATAGTGAACTTCGTGATAATTTTTGGCCGATGTGTTTATCAGTTATGCTTAATTGCCCCCTGAATGTTCCAGAAAAAAATGAAACTGAAAATTGAGGCTGCTTAAAGACCCCTTGAAATATATAAGCCCTGAAGGGTACAAACCCTTATCTCTCTGTAATAATAAGCTCTAATTTCTGCAGGGCAGGTTCCCTCTTGAGATTTTGGACACTTCCTGATTCTTTCTGGGTAAAATAAAAGTGACAACTTCTTTTTTTTTCCTCTTGTGACTTTTTAATACTTCTCCTTCTTCTCTGGATTAAAACCAGGAAGTGAAAATCAGTGTGTAGAAACCAACAATACACACACGCGCGCGCGCACTTGTGTTTTCATGGATATATGAATATATATATGGGAAATAGGGAGGAGGGAAAGAATGCATAGGGAAGATGGTCTCTATTAAATTTGATTTAAATGTAATAGCAAATTAGAGTACATTCTTGTCTGAATCTTTTCTGTAACAAAGATAAAATGAGGCATTATGTTGAGATGATCGAGCACAAGTGGGCGATTCCAGCGTTTTTCTTCTCAGCCATTAAAAGAAGATTTTGAAAGAAACAGTCTTTCCATATACATACAAAGAGTTTGTCAGTCTCTCTTCAAACACAGCCAGCCACAGTCAGACTAAACATTGGGAGACATTTCACTGAGTCCACAGTGGAGATATTTGTGGATTCACATATTTCCTTTCTACAAGAAAGTCTTCAAGCATTTACTGTGTTCCTGCATTTAAGACCCCTCCCAGCATCGTAGGGAAAGAAAAGCACCCAGACTGTAGTCTTTACCTTTAAGGAACTTGTGGCCTAATTGAGATAAGATGTCCGCAGTAGAAGAAGGTAAGTAGTAGCTGAAGGCAGAATGTAATCAGTGCCAAGTGCAGATGAGTGCTAAGGGTTGAAAAGAGGGAGAAAGTTCACTGCAAGCTTGAATAATGATCCTAATGACTGCAGCCAGCATGCAGGGAGTGTTTACCTTGTACTGGGTACTGTTCAAATATTTTACAGGTATTCGGTCAATCATCTTCATGTCCGCCATGACATAGGTGCCCAGGGTCACGTGACAAGGAAATGGTAGGGGCCCCCCCCCCTTAGATTCTGGGCTTTCGGACTCCAAGGCACAGTCTTATGCATACCAGAGTGGGCTAGGGAAGCCTGCAGCAAGGGGGGACCCTTTGGGCAAAGGAAGCAGCCCATCTCACGGAAGCAGCTGGTAGATACAGGGAAAGAGTGACAGGTAAGGTTTCAGGGACATTATTGAAAAGCCCTTCAGTGTGGGTTAAAGGCCTGTAAACTTGCTGAGAAAAGCAGTTGGAGAACCAGTACATGAACTTACCAAGAAAATAACATGATCACCCGACACCCTGGGAAGATGGGTCTCCCAGGGGAACAGCGGGGCTGTGTTGCTGGGCAACCACGACGGTTCAAGTTTGGGCTCTCTGATCATTTCTGCTTCAGTCTTGTGGCTGTCCAGTGACTTGTTTGGCTTTCCATTAGCCCTTTCTCCCTTGGCCTTGAGGGATTGGTAACTACAGAATCTCAGTCACCAGGCAGGATGTGCTCACCGTCCTGCTAGTCTTCCTGGCAACTCCCACAAGGCTGATGTGCCTTCTTAGACAGCAGGAGGTAAAACCAGGTGGCATCACCCCCGTTACTCCTCTCTGGATCTGGGGCCAAAGACTGCGAAACCACATTTCAGGGCAACTTGGAACTTTTAGGAGGAGAGTGGTGGCACGCAGAGGCCCTTCCAGAGTAACTGCAGTACCAACAGCTGCCCCTCCAGACCTGCCTCTGCATCCCTAGGGGCTAATTAGGAGACTCCTTTGTGATCACCTGGTCGAGACTGCGTATATTTAGACAGCAAGGTCAGGGGGTGTAACCACAATTTTCTACTCCTTGCTGATTAATCTAGGATTTAAATACAGGCTCCAAAATAAAGTGTAAGTGGTGGTAGCTCAAAGAAGCAAACCAAGCTTCACATTAAATGACATGGGGCTCCTGAAAATATGGGAAGCCCTGGGAACAAAGGTTACTTACTACATCTATAACTCTTTTTAGACAAAGAAAATATGTGATTAAGAAATGTTTTTGGACAGATCTCACCAAGATTATTTACTGGGAAGGAGGCCCAGGACTCAGCCAGGCAGGAAAATGTGCAGTGTTTGCCGGAGTTGTGGAAGAACATTCTGAAGTTTGGAAGTAGAGTGAACGAGGGGGAGGGAGAACCATAATACAGTTTTCTGCTCTTAAAGGATCCCTGCAAAAGCCAAAATAAGTAGAGGAAGCCTCCCCCATCCCTTGAAATTTAGGGAGCCCCTCGTGGTGGGGAGGGGTGGGGCTTGAACATTCACTCTGCTCATTAGGCAGGTTTCGAATATTTAAAGACCCAGCACAGTACTTTTAACTTTGTTTTTCTTTAAACCATGGCTAGCTCTTCTCTAGTCTTCTCCAGGAAGAAAACTTGATTGTTTGCAGTCATCCTGGCATAAAAATGTCCACAGTTATGCTAACGGGCAGGCTTAGGTAAGCAAAGAAAATTTGCCTGTCTGCTTCCAATGTTTTACTACCTAGCTTTTTATAAAACAAAAAAATAAACTGCCATCAACTGAAGTTTCAGGTTAGGGGCTTGGTTTGAAGGTGTTTGGAGATTTGGGCATCCTTTGCCGTATTGTTTGTAGACATTGGGCGTGTTTCAGTGTCCTGGCTGACCACGTTTCCCCCCAGGGGCGCGTTCTCTACAGAATCATTTGTCTCCCGCTGGGAGACTCTTCCCTCCCTCCCCTTTGTCTATGTCTCAGACATCTGCTGCACACTTTCTCTGGGGCATGCAGTCCAAACCATCGGAGAGAGCTTTGTGTGCTCAGTGTAACTTGCCGGAGAAGATAGACCTGATTGATTTTCATGTGCAAATACAGCGATGTTCTTGCCAGAAGCTCTGTGTCCTCGGTGTCACACGCATGAATTTATGATGCACTTTGGAGAGGGTCAGAATATTCAAAGATGAAATTAATGCTGGTCCACCCGTGCTCTGTGGTGCTGAGGTAAATGAAGGGTATCTAGTGTTCTCTGGAGCTCGAGTTCCTCCAGCGAATGCCAAGAGGAAAAAGAGGGCTCCGTGGATTGACACTGGGACGTTTGGATGCATATGTCTTGCCTCCTTTCAATTGGTAATCTAGACACAGGCCGGCTGGGGGAAATCAATTAGTGGCAGAATGTGCCAGGAGCTGTCCTCTCTCTGCCCTCCTCACTCCCTTACAGGACACCTGTTCGTTTTGCATACATTCAGGCACCATCTTCTCATATTCCTGTAATTTTATTCTTTTGATGTTGGTCTTTATATGCAAAGAACTAGATTAATCACAGTCCTTACTTCGTGACACATTATCTTCAGATTTTTACCTATTCAAAGTGGTCTAATGAGCAACCCAACCCCATCCCCTGAAATCAAAGGTAGGACCTTGAAAATACCCTACATCTGACATGGTGATGGTTCTCCTCACATCTGATCCTCCTTCCTCCTCCTTCCTCACATCTGGTCCTCCCCAAGGTAACCATCATCTGAACCCTGTGTGCACCTTTCCTTCCCTACTGTCCTTTCTGTATGCTTGCCTTCACCTGTATGTGGTCCTAAGATGGACTACATTAAAGCATAAAACATATATACATGGAAAGGGCATCAGACTGTGTGTAATCTTTTTTACTTAATATTGTCACTGCTGTCATTCATCTATATTGCTGCATGCCACAGTAGTTCATTTGCCTTGTCTGCTACATAATGTTCCATTGGGATTATACTCCGTTTACTCATTCACTCTCCCACTGATGGGCATTCAGGTTGGTGCTAGGATCTTGGCTACTGTGAACATGTCTGCTGTAAATATTCTTGTACATATAATCAGTTGTCCATATGCGAGAGATTACTCTGTGTATAGGACTTCATTTTTTTGGAAACTAGCAGTGATAGTATGAACCAGAGAACATTTGTGGGAAGCTCGATGGAGATAAATCCTCAGTGCTTTTTATTTCAGTTGGTGTGAAGAAGTCGCATGTAAACTTTGTATGAGACAAGACACCCATTTTATTTTTACTTCATTTCTTCCACCATCGTCCCAGTCCCAGCCAGTGCTTGGAACAGTTCTGGGCACACAGTGAGCACTTTCTTTATATGTAGGTTCGGTGCAGTCAGTGCTTGTCGATTTTATCTGATTTTAAACTCTTTGACGGTAAAGCCATGTTCTCATGAGACCAGTCTTTTTTGTGCTTCCAAGTGTCTAATTGGGTCAGTTTTTTGCCCTGAAAGAACTTCCCATCTATTGGGGAGAATTATAATGCATTGTGATATATGCTGTAACCCTTAGGTCATAGAGAAAGGGTGCTTACCTTTCCCTGGGAGAGAAGACTTCTGGGGGTGACAGGGGAGAACCTATTGGATCTGATCATTGGAGCATGAGTAAGAGTTCACAAGATAGATTAGGAAGGTGGAGAGTATGGACTATTTCAGGGAACTTAGAAGCATGGGAAAACATGGCACACTCAGGCCCTGGAAAGTGGTTGGTTTTGGCTAGAACATGCGTTGTATGCAGTTAAGTGTAGGCAAACGAGAAGTCAAATGTGCTTGTGTTTTTGTGAGTCTCTTCATCTTTGAGGATTGTAGATAGACCGAAGTCATTTTCACTTAGTCCCACGACTAGGCATCTGGGTCTCTGGTACTTAGTGATGTCCCTCCCCCTTCCCCTTTGTGGCACATCCATTTGGCTAAGAGGGACCCAGAGTAGGGGGAAGATCCTAATTACCTCTGATCCTCGTTAGCCTGTTGCTTGGACGGTAGAGTTCACCTAAGTTAGGCTTCAGGAACAGTCTGTGGTCATGGAATCCTGCTTTTCACTCCAGGGACTAAACCAAGATCGTAGGGGTAGCAAAGATACGTGCTGTGGAAAGCTTGCCTTCTCCTTCTGGTGGCTGTTAGCCCCAGTGCTCTTCTTCTGTCATAGCTCTGCCCCCGGCTGCTTTCATCTCTTTGCTTTCTAGTGATGGAGCAGTGGGGAAGCTACGGGGATGCTGGCCTCGCTCGCACCCATCCCTGACCATCTGTTCTCAGAGGCTCCGCAGCTAGCAGAGGGAGTGATGATTTCAGAGAGGAGGACCGGAGGGGGCTGGCGGACAGCAGACGTCTCTCTTCTCAGAGAAAACAGCTAGTCCTCTGTGACCAGTTCTCCTTCCAACGGGAGAGATCATACAGCCACTGCACACACCAGCTCATGCACTTGGGAAGATCAGATGGATTTGTACCAAATAAAATTTTTATTGGAGTGGATGGTGGTAGAGGAACACATTTTATTATGCCATGGGATAAGATAGTGTTATATTTTGGATGACTTTTGGGAAGTCTTTATTTTAGGTTTATCTTTGGAGATCTGATTTCTTTGTATTCTTTTACCTACCTAGCAGGGTGGTTAAGAACTCAGTAGCCTTGGGGCGCCTGGGTGGCTCAGTCATTAAGCGGCTGCCTTCGGCTCAGGTCATGATCTCAGGGTGCTGGGATCAAGCCCCGCATCGGGCTCCCTGCTCCGCGGGAAGCCTGCTTCTCCCTCTCCCACTCTCCCTGCTTGTGTTCCCTCGTCTCGCTGTGTCTCTCTCTGTCAAATAAATAAATAAAATCTTAAAAAAAAAACTCAGTAGCCTTTAAAGTTGGCTAGATCTGCCCGTGTTTGAGCTCAGCCTCTGCCACTTTTTCGCCGTGTGAATTTTGGCACATTTTTTAACCTCTGAGGCTCAGTTTCCTCAGTTGAGAAATGGGCCACTGATTGTTGGCTCCCACACTGGGTTTTTATGAGGGTTATGTGAGCTGTAATGCGTTTAAAGTAGCTTTCTATGGAGTTATTTGAATGTTGGACTCATGCGTTGCTTTTATAAAAAGGATTTGTTTCATCCTTTAAGCTGTGTCAGTCAGGTGGCCATCGTGGAACCAAATGGGCTGTCTTCTGTGAGGCTTAATAGATTTTTAATATCATTCAGTGCAGAGGTTAAATTAAATAGGAGGATGATCGCATGCAGAGTGGGCACCTCTGCTTAAACGTGGCTCTCTCTCACTTTCAGAACAGGGCTTTAAAAATCTCCTTCTCTAGAAACATTCCCAGTGAAACCTCTTTTTCCACCTGGTCATTGTCTCTGTTTGCTACAGCCTTCTCTCTGCTTTCATATATTTAGCTTTGCAAAGTCATAATCATTTATCCACATGTACTTTTATGTGTGTTTGTCCTGTCTCTCCCTTTAGAAGACGTATCCCCGCAGGTGCATGGAATGAGATGTCCTTCCTACCCCGTGGAAATACTATTTTCCCTCTCCTGAAGTTGCTGGGAGAGAATTCAGCTCGATGCTCAGTATGGGTCCGTGTATCACTGTGCCTCTCTTCCCTTAGTTCACCATGTGGTTAAAAAAATAAAATGGGGAAATGGTCATGCAAAGATGATGTATGTCCCTTAGTGTATGTCATCTGTAACTTCTGTATACTGAATTTCGCTGAAATCTGTCAAAAGATACTGAAGACAGGCCTCTGTGAAATACTGAATTTTCTGGCATTTTCATACTTACAATGCATGCATCAAACTGATCTGTCATGAACCGTAAGTATGTTGTCCTTCCTTTTCATGATGTTACCAAATCGAGCTCGGGTTCAGAGGACTCTTAGAAAAGTCACTGTGGTATGAGGGGCGCCTGGATGGCTCGGTCGGTTGAGCATCGGACTCTTGGTTTCAGCTCAGGTCATGATCTCAGGGTCGTGGGATCGAGCCCCATGGAGGGCTCTGTGCTCAGCAGGGAGTCTGCTTGAGATTCTCTCTCTCCCTCTGCCCCTGCCCCCGCCCCCAGCGCGTGCGCTCTCTCTCTCTCAAATAAATAAATAAATCTTAAAAAAAAGTATTACAGTATGAACAGATTCTAATGAATTGAAATAGAGATTTCTCCACCCTTTTTAAATTAGCACCTTGAGAGTTAAATAGTGAGGTGGAGGGTACGGACAGGGATCGCACAGTATGGAGAAATGTGGAGAGAGGAACGGTGCGGAGATGAATGGGAACCATCCCCACAAGGGCCGTTCTTTGAAGCAGTTGGAGTTCTTTCCTTTGACTTTGGGATTCTTCCTGCCAGGCACGGGAGTTTGTCCTAGGTGCTCTCTGCTTTCCATGGATTCAGCGTTCCCCAGGGGAAGTGAGCTGTGTTATGGTCCTTTGCACTTTCAGCCTTCCAGGGCACGAGGTGGAGAGAATACTGACGGCACAAACTAGAAGGAGAAGGGCTCGTTTTGTCAGCAAGGCTGTCCTTTCTAAGCATGATGAGGTTTTATCCGAGAGGTCCTCTGAGATGTGGAGTCAGAGCCTGAGGAGTTTCCAGGGCTCACATTCGTGCTGTCCTCATCTGGTAGCCAGGGAGAGGGCCTTGGGGTCCTAGTGGCACTTCCTCCTCCTCATTCTTCCCTCTGTGCTGGATGACCCAGGGGCATCCTGAAGGACTGCCAAGAACCTCATCCGCTCCTCTTGCCCTCTTACCTGGCTGTGGGTTCAGCGTTGGGGACTCATGTGTTTAGCAGCCCTTGGCGTGCGCAGTTGGCTTTCCCCATGTTCCCAGTGGCCTCTTTGTTTTTAATCATCCACTCGTGGAATGTTTGCAAGGGCCTTGTGGTCCTGTTGCCTAATCTGCCTCCTTCATTTTAGAGGTGAGGACCCCGAGGCCTGGGGAGGGGATGTAACAGGCCCGCAAAGGTACGTTTTGGCTAGAGGCAGAGCTAGGACCAGAACCTGAATTTCTGGAATCCTCGTCTAGGGCCTTTTCCATTTCTCTCTTCCACTTTGTGTTGTCAGACTTCCAGAACCCCTCCAATGTTTTTGGCCGATGAACCTCAGACCTCTGTGGGAATAGAAGTTTCTATGAAAACCCAATTTTAAACCTATTTTTTTTTTTCCCAGTGAGAACACATTACTTTTATAATCAGAAGAGAAAATAAAGCTTGGCTAAGGAGGTTGCTAGAAGGAAGGGCAAGGCTCCAGCTTCTTTTGCACGGTACTCATGGTGGAGAGGCGGTGAGTAAAGTGGTCGGGCCATGGGCTCTGCTGCGGCCCGCCTGCCTGAAGATCCTCACCCTGGTGCTTGCAGACACCTCGGATCCCTGCTCAGATGGCACCTTATCTGGGAGGCCTTCCCGGGTACCCCCTTTTGAAATAGCAATGACCCAACTCCCTCTAAACAATCCTTTATGTCCCCTTCACCGCTCTGTTTTTCTGTAGGGCACTTGCCACTCTCTGACGTTGATTCTCGTTGTTTTTTACTTAAAATATTTCCTCTTCCGCTAGTATGTAAGCCCCACGGGAATGAGGACTTTTGTCTTTTTTGTTCACTGCTGTGTCCCCAGCACCCAGAGCAGTGCCTATTTCTTGAAACGGTGAATGGAACTTTGGGCAAGTAACCCAATCTTTCTGTGCCTTACTTTTCTTGAGAGTAAAAATAGGGATTAAAAATAGAGCCTACTTAGAGGCTTCCAGTTATGGAGTGGGTAAGTCACGGGGATGAAAGGGAATGTAGTCAGTGGTATTGTAATAGCGCTGTATGGTGACAGATGGTGGCTACACTTATGATGAGCAGAGCATAAGGTATAGAGATGTTGAATCACTCTGTTGCATACCCAAAACTAATGTAACTTTGTGTGTCAACTGTATGTCAAATAACAAAAAAATAGAGCCTACCTCACAGAGTTGCAGTAATAACTAGAGGAGTTCGTTCTATCGTCAAAGCACTTGGAACCAGCCCGGCACATAGTAACTGCTCAATAAAGGTTCTCTGTTATTATAATCATCGTTAAATATTTGACTTCCTTACCAGACTGTAAATTCCCCGAGGGCAGAGGCTGTTTCTTACATCATCTTTTTATTCCTGGTAGCGATGTGGTTAACACATGATTGATATTCAGCATTTGTTAAATAGATAAATAAATTACGGAAAATTGTAGGCAATACCTTGGTAAATATTTGTTAAATTTAAATGCATAGTTTTCCTTCCTGTCTTTTTCTCCAGGCTGCAGTTGGTGAATCTTCGTTGAATAGTATGATTAAATCGTGCCTTAGCTCATCACTTAAGCAGTGCGGCCAATAATTTATTTTGTTGCCATGACTTGGCTGAAATTTGTTGGGGATTGACAGTGGCAGAAACTCTGTGGGCGATGAATGTCATCCCAGCCTCTAAGATACAGGGTGGTTACTTGAGATCTCTTCCATGTGTAGTTGATACTTCACCCAAATGCTTCCCTGGGAAAGGGAGTGCTTCCTGAGGCAGCAGGCATCAGAGCAGACAGATGCAAGAAAAGATGAAAAAGCAGGTTTAGAGGGAAACGTACTCCTCCTCTCTGTTCTCAAGAAACAGTTGAAAGGTTGTAAAAAGATTCTGCTTCTAAACTAGAACCAGTCATTTGAATTCCGTGGGCCTCACAGTTTTTCTGGGAAAATGAGAGCATGGGACTAGAAGATCTTGAAGGAACCTTCTTACTTTTGAAATTTCCCGATTCTGTGGAGAATGTTGAAGAAGGCCCAAGACCGATGAAGAATTCAAGGGCAGAGGCTTGAGTGGAGACACTGATAAATTGGAAGAGGGTGTTGCCGCAGGAGGGAGCACCGGACAAGTGGCTAAATGGCATAGAGTGTCTATTTGTGAGAGGAACTGGAAAACATAGCATTTAAATAGAAAATGAACTCAGAACCCACATCTTAACAAAAGGCTTTTCTGATCTCCTGGTTTGGGTCAGTTTATTTAATGTGAACTAAGTTGTATGTTAGCGGTCCAATCTGGGCGTCTCATTTGTGAAACTTTCCCATAACTAAGTCCCGGGAGGTTTCCAATCATGCCCATAAGGTAATGCAATTTGGCAAGAGGATTTGGACCTTGACAAAATCTCTTGCCCAATTTGGTTTCCAGAAAGGCTGACTTACCTAATTTGAAAATAAATTGAAAACAAAACCTTTGGTTGTTACTTGTTTGATGAAATGCCACAGAAAGCTATGTGTTTGTTTGTTTTTTTTCTCATACCCCATCACTGTGGAGAAGATTGTTACCATTTGTGTCCTTGGTTTACTGTCCTTTCCTGCCATAATGCTCCAGTAAGGCTAAATCACTACAGCAATGATGTTAAATCCTAGGAATCCTTGTGTGTGTGTGTCTATTTGTATGTATGTGTATTTTGTACCATGTGTATCTACCTGCATTCCCTATCTTCACATTAATACTTGCTTTCTATGACTTTGTAACAAATCACCACAAACTTAGTGGTTTAAAACGACACACGTTTACTTTCTTACAGTTTCTGGGGGTCAGGAATCTGGACACAGCTTACTTGGGTCATTCACTTAGGGTCTCACGAGGCTGCAGTTAGTGTATTAGCCAGGGCTGTGGTCTCATCTGAGGCTTGACTGGGGAAGAATCTACTTTTGGTGGCAAATTAGTACTTAGCAGTTGTGGACAGAGGATTTCAGTTACTTGTTAGCTATTGGCCAGAGGTAGCCATCAGCTCTTTACTGTGTGTGCCTCCCAACCTAGGCACCTCACACAAGGCAGCTTGCTCCTTCCAAACTAGCAAGGGAGTTTCATGTTTTCCTGTAGCTCAACTTTCTTTATAGGTGTGACCTCAGTTTTTTTCCCTATTATCCTTATAAGGTAAGATAGAAGTAGGGCAACCAAGAGGCTTCAAAAGAGCTAAATGAAAAATTAAAAATAGAAATACCATATGATCCAGTAATTCCACTACTGGGTATTTACCCAAAGAAAACAACAAAGAAACCCTCCACTAAGTCAAAAAGGTACATGCAACCCTGTGTTTGTTGCAGCATTATTGACAATAGGCAAGATATGGAAGCAACCTAAGTGTCCATGGTCCATGGACAGATGAATGGATAAAAAAGATGTCATGTATATATGCAATGGAATATTTCTCAGCCATAAAAAAAGAATGAGATCTTGTCATTTGTGACAACATGGGTGGACCTAGAGGCTATTATGCTAAGTGCAGTAAGCCAGACAGAGAAAGACAAATGCCATGTGACTTCACTTATATGTGGAATCTAAAAAAACCAAGACAGATGAACAAACAAACAAAACAAGCAGACTAAAGAAATACAGAGAACAAACTGGTGGTTGCCAGAGGGGAGGGAGGGAGGGGGATGGGTGAAATAGGTGCAGGGTACAAACTTCCAGTTATAATATAAATAAGTTATAGGGATGAAAAGTATAACACCCCCCCCCAAGGCTAAGTGAAATGTCTACAGTTGGAAGCAGCCAGTGGTTGCGTTGGAATAAGAATACAAATTGATTAATAACAAAAATGGGCATTTTCTAAATATTTACTACATACCAGATACTGCGCAAAGAGCTTTATGTCACTACATGCTCATTCAGCTCTCCGCACAACACTCTGAGCTAGGTATTGGTATTACTAAAATACTTAATGGGTGGGGAAATTGAGGGTTGGAGAGGTTATATAACCTGCCCAAGGTTTGCAGAGAAGAGTGCCCAGGTTTGAACACAGGCAGGCAGATTCCAGAAGCCACTACCATCCTGCTCTGAAAATCTTTCCATTAGAACGTAATGCTACCTGTATTCAGAATTCTTCCTGTCTTTTGTCAGGTACTTAATTCACTGCAGTGTTGCAAAGGGATCATTGTAATAGATTGCTCCTTTCAAAGTGCATCAATAAAATGGAGGGACAGTGTTCTTTATTTTCTATTTGAGCCAGGCTTTCTCATTTTTTCTCAAGTCATTTGGGACAAATTGAAGGAAACCAGAATTTAGTGGGATTTGCATGTATTAAGAACACTTTTGCTGCATACACATCCAAAAAATGAAACTTACAGAATCCTCAGAGTTGATAGAATACAGCTTGTTCATTTTAATGTTCATTTTCAATTAAGTGCTGTCCATTTCATTATTCCATAAAACACCAGTAACCTGGGAAAGACAGAAAAGGTCTATTTTTCCATTCTGTAAAAAGCATTTATGTAGATGGATCTTATTGAGATATGTGCAAAATTTGAGCATTAGAAACTGGAATTTTAGAGTAAAATAATCTAGTTGTGTGTGTTTTTTCTATATTTCTGGAATCCTGGGGAGTTATTCTGCAAGATACTTTAAAATGTATAAATACAGAGGAAAAAAATAAAATACAGAGAAGGTTTGTTGATTATTGAACTTTTTCATGAGTAGCAACAGATGGAGGTCAAGAGAATGGGAAAATGTTGTACTGGGTGAGATCCAACCAAACACCCAAAAGTTTTGTGGCCATTCTCCATATTATATAACATGTACCATGGCAGAGTCCTCCAGCTGGAAGGACCTTATACCATAACGAGGACCCCACTTCATTTGCTAGAAGGGATGCAAAGGTGCAAGTAGGTCAAGGTCGTGTATCCAACTTCCTTCATTAAATGCTTAGGAATTTGCCTTCCCTGAACTCCTTTTGGAAACCTTTCTTGAACTTATTGTCCTTTCTCCTATACTACATTTGAATTTCTTTCTATAAACCTCAATTCAAATTAGCATAGCACATACTTATTTGAATATATGTCTCATTCTCCCGAGGATTCCTTAGACTATTTATAATCAACTTTAATCTCCTTCCAGTACCAAGCGTGAGGCCTGGGATACTGGAGGTTCTCAGTGTGTACTGTGGACGGCAGGGCTTACCACCAATAGTTCTAAAACTTCCATTTTAAGTTTTGGAGGGATATTCCCCTCATTCCAGGAATCTGAGAGTTGGTGAACAAAATCAAATCCACGGTATCACTGTCCTTCATGTTCCTGTGTTTTTTGTTCTGTTTGTCCTTAATTTTTTTTTCTCAGCCACGGTCTTTCTTTTCCACTTAAAAATTATAGCAAAATAACATAAAATGTACCATTTTAACCATTTTTATGTGTACAATTTAGCTAAGTACATTCCCACTGCTGCGCAACCGTCTCCACCGTCCACATCTAGAACTTTTTTTTTTTTTTTAAGATTTTTTAAATTTATTTGACAGAGAGAGACATAGCGAGAGAGGGAACACAAGCAGGGGGCGTGGGAGAGGGAGAAGCAGGCTTCCCGCTGAGCAGGGAGCCCGACGCGGGGCTCGATCCCAGGACCCTGGGATCATGACCCGAGCCGAAGGCAGACGCTTAACGACTGAGCCACCCAGGCGCCCCCACATCTAGAACTTTTTCATGTTCCCCAGCTGAAACTGCATACCCATTAAACAATAACCCCACTTCACCCTTCCCTCTCGTGTCTGGTAGCCACCATTCTCCTTTCTGTCTCTATGAATTTGACTCTCCTAGGAACCTCACATAAATGGAGTCCTACAGTATTTGCCTTTGTGTGACTGACCTCGCTCACTTAGCCCATGTTTTGTGGTTCATCCATGTTGTAGCATGTGTCAGAATTTCCTTGTTGTGATGCCATCTGTTGTCTGTGAAGACTCAAGAGTCTCAATGGTTTTAGTTTTTGTAGCTGGAGGTAGATTTTTCTTCCAGACCTACCCTTGGCCTTTTCGTGAGAGGAAATTTCCAAAGGCATGCCCTGACTTCCTGAGTGGTGTTCTTTGGCGGAGTTGAGTAGCAAAACTGAGGTGGCTCATGTCGATGTAACACGGGAGGACCTGCTGCATGTCAGGGGCTCTGCCTGTGGTCTCTTGGTAGCTGAAGAACTCAAACAAGACTTTCATAAATGGTATAAACTTATACTTTGAAAAACAGAGCTGAGTTGGCCTCAAAAATGGCCATCAGAGCCCATGTAAGTGGTCCATAAAGAACTTGGCTCTTCACGAAGCTCACCAGGAAAAGATGTAGTCCCTGCCTGTATGCAGTTTATATTCTAAGTTGTGAAATGTCAGAATTGACTCTGGAGAATTAAAAAAAATGAATTTAGTTAGTATTCTTAAAAAGTGATCATGTAAGGAGGGCCCTGAACTTTCAAGGACAGAAAGGGAAAACATTACTTCGTCGTGTAAGTATTGAAAGAAAATACCCAGGAGTCATTAGTTGACTAAAAGCTGATTGGGAAAAAGTGCTGAAATATACTAAAAATAATACAAGTTTCAAGGAAAATAACCCTTTTGCTAACCTTTGCATTAGTCAGTTCCTTATTAGAGTATTTTTTCCTGTTTTAGTCACTCTTTAGAAGAGTGTGTATAAATATAGAAGTTGAAGAGAAGTGTGATAAAAATAATTGAAGATGTAGAACATGGTTTTTAAAAGAAAAGGTTAGAGAAATTTGGGGATTAGAATGGCTGACTTTGTTATCTTAATATAAAAAAAAAATCAGAAGACTATTTATGGGTGAGCCAATGTGAACGATACCAGGAAGTTTAAAACACACGCTCTCCCCTTGTGGGGCTTTAATCTACTGTCCAGGTTTTCGTTGTGCAGTTGATCAGGTTTTTTGTTTTTTTTTTTTCTTTTTTTCAATTTCCCAAGAGCACTGAGTAGAAGGAAATACATGTGAAGTTTTGGGAGATATTTCAAATGATCCTCAGAGCCTAGCAGAGCGCCTTGTAACTACCCACCGGAAGATGAGTTTCCTTCCGGGCAGTCAGGAGGGCTGAGCAGGAGAGCTTCCTGAAAGAATCTGGACTGAGGGATGTCAATTATGTAATTCCATTTCATTTTAAGATTGGAAGGAAACTTTAGGAAGAGATAAGTAATTGCCCTTTGAGTATTAGAGTCCACACTTAAAATATGTGTATATTTCTGAGGTTTTGAAAATTAAAAAAGAAAGGCTATCCGGAGTATTTTCAGGTCCTCCTTCTGTTGTTTTTAATCTGACTCTTGTTTGTTCCTTTCTTAGCAGGTATTACAGATATTTTGTTTATTCTTTATTTTGTCTGCCTCGCCATCACAAGGTAGGCACCTTGAGAACAGGGACTGTTTAGTTCTTTATTGTATTTCTGGTGTCAAGCAGAGCGTTGACACACAGTAGGTACTCAAGAGATATTGTTTTAATGAAGGAATCTTCATTCAAGAGTGGGAAGGGGGAGGGGACAAGTGTTGTGAAGATCAGTCAGTGGATGTTGACGCCTTGAAGGGACAGTAGCCTGGGGGTTAAACAGGGAAGGAACAGAGGCAGAAAGCAGGAGAAGGGGAAGGGAAGTGAATTCATAGGCCTTTTTTCCTGTTGGTGGTGGTGGTACGTTAGGTAAGAATGTGCTAAAAATGGTAGACATAGAGGATCATATAAAAAATGGGAGGCAGCATGGGCTCGTGCCCAAATACACCAGCTCGGGGAAACAGTTCACGAGGACTTGCCACTGGGTGAAGTTTGTTTATGTTTTCTAAAACGGCCAAAGGCTCTCTGAAAACCAAGTTTTCCTGGTGTTTAAATCAGTTGGAGGTTTTAGTTGTGGTGGTGGTGGTGTGTGTGTGTGTGTTTCAAGCATCTGACTCTTTTATTTATATTCTCTGCCCTGGCCTTCAGATGTTTTTTGAGCGGCTTCAGATTAGATTATCTGCATTGGGATAATGGAGCAATTTTGCAGTGAACTGCCTCTGTGCTTTGGACTAGTCCATTCTTCTTGGCCTGACTAGCCAAAAAAAAAATCTTGATTTAGTCTGGTCTGGTCTGTTGTAGTCTTACTTCAGGACATGAAGTCCCAGACCCTAGGATGATTAACCTAAAACTCGAGCCTATTAACAAAAGGGTAAAAACAAAGTTTCAGAAGAAAATCACCTCTTCCCAAACAAGCAGTCCTCTCCAAATCCAAATAATTCCACCTTCCAAACTGTCCCATGCCGATGGAGCTTCTGAGGGAAATTTGTTTGAACCACAGGGTTCCCTCATAACTTGAATATTCTCAGGGGAAGCCTGGAGCTCAGCGAAGACCACTCTAACCCTTGTCAGCCCCCCAAGCTCTCTCAAGGTCTCTGTAGGCCTCACCAAGAGAAGGCAGGCTCGGGGTCCACCAGCGGCTGCTGCTGAAGTGCTTTTAATACCCTGGAAGCACGGGGGTAAATGAAAGTGAGAGCCTTGAACTTATGGATTTTTCCAGAATAGTTTTGAGGGACATACTGTCGCAGTGGGAGTCCCAGCCCACTCAGCTTCCATGGTTTTATAAATCTTTGGAGGACCTTTTTGGGACAGGGATGGTAAGAAGTAAATGTTCCTTCTGCCGATGTCCCTTTGTTTGAGCTCTTGATGTCCTCAGACCCCAGTTCACATCGGTGAAAGGAATGAAAATAACAGGGCCTTTCATTTATAAAGCAGCTTTTAAAATATTTGCTTTTGTTATCTCGTTCCATCCTGATAGTAACCATGTGAGAAAAGCAGGGTGTGTTCTTACCGTCCTTGTGTATATGCAGAGAAACTGATGCACAAAGTATTTAGTGAAAGGGCAGAGCAAGGACCGAACACTGTGTCTTCTCGCTGGCAAAGCAAGCACAAGTGCATAATCGTCTCTCTGCGAAGCAGTCCTGAAGAAAAATCAAAGAGGAGGAAGCCCAATGGGGTGCACTTCAGCTTTTTAAAATTTTCCTCGGTATAATAGTGAGTCAACATGCTCTGAGCCTCTGGGGTGGAGAACCCTCCTTACCCTCGAGGCCGCATCGAGAGGCACTGAGTGCCCCAGGGACCCCAAGTTCAAGTGCTTAGAGAGACAGTAGGACCAACCAGACTTTTGAGAGCAGGACATATCAGAGACTAAGTGTTAAGTGTTAACTGAGCACTAAGGAATTCTGAAATTGACAGGTGGAGAGAGACCCCATACGTACGGCTTGCTTCTTGCAGGGCAGTTGCTTCTTCTAGGCCCAGTTCCAGAATGATGGCTTCCATAGCTGTTATCTATTTGCTTTCTGCTGGGGCATATGATTTACCTTTCGAGTTCTATAAATGGAATCAGGGGTGAAGCCTTGACTTTGTTGGACGGAGGACCTGCAAGTTGGTTTCTCAAGTTGGTTTCTCTGCTCCACAGTGAACACTTTGTACAGTCAGGTAGACCTTTACGCCAGAGGACCAACTCTTGGGTGTTTGGAAAGGAAGACAAACCTGTATTTTGTAGAAAGGGCCTATTGTTCCCAGGGAGTGGTTGTAGCCAACTTCTTGGGCTCCTTGGCTGACTCTGAAGAAGGAGTTGAAGTCAGAATGCTAATCACTGACTTGCACAGACATCAACAATCAGACCTCAGGGAGTTCATAGGAAAGTAAACAGAAGTGCTCCATTTCAGATTCTAGAAGAAGAGCAGTCGTGTCAAAGAGGCTCAAGAGGAAAAAAATGTGTTGGTGAGGGGGAATAAGAAATTCTCATTCCCTGCTTCTCAAGTCTTAAAAATAAAGAAATCCTGAGGCGTGGGCTCACTTGCCATTACCAGGATTGACGTGGCTGGCAGCCTTATTCTTTTAGAGGTGGTTTCCTGAGCCCAGAGCCAGAGCAGGCTGGTGAGAACCATGCCCTGACTGAATCGCAGGGTTTCTCTATATGAGCTGGACATAGACTTTTGTATTCTGATTGTGCACTGCATTTCCATTGATCCATTTCATATTCTCGCTTGTTCGCTCTAATGCCAAACAGCAGGAATGCTGTTGAGAATGCGGTTATCAGGAAGGAGCAGTTTCTTCCGAATGTGAGAAATTTGGGGATTATTGCAACCAATGTGTCGCTCTGAGTGGTGGGTCCACGGAAGGGTTCTCAGTTTGGCTTAGCCCCTGATGATTTTTCCTTCTCTTAATGTAAGGAGAGAATTATTGCCCCCTCAATTACTGCTCTCCAACGTCCTTCATGTAGATTTATGTATTCTAATCTGGGCCTTTCTTTGATTTAGTGCCAAGTTGTACAAAAGCCAAGTCATGGATGCGGCAGGTGGGTAAGATGATCTGTCCTAGAATGCGTGGTAAAAACAGCAGTGGCCATGGCATGGGGAGACCTGGTTCTACTTCTGCCAGTGACCTGCCTGTGACCTGAAGTGTCACTGAGCTGGTCGTGTCACCTTACAGGGCCACAGTCACCTGTTATTGATGAGGCTGGGCTGGAACATGGTTACAGTAATTCTAATCTCAGCCTTCTCTCCTTCTAGATTAGAGCTTACAAAGGGACCCTTTAATAGGAGCCGTTTGTAAGCTATTTGAAGTCTATCCATTCTTCTCCCAGTAGTTGTGTTTATGATTCTCTCAGCCTTATTCCATGAACTCTGGCAAGTAGAGGAGTTATCCCATCCATTACTCTGTTATCCTCCACGCTGTGGTGCATGTACCGGAAAAGCTATACTTACTCTCCAGGTTAACCTTTGTTTCTAGTGAGAGAGAGCTCTCACACACAGCCTTGATCTCACGTAACCGAAATTGGAATAAATCAGAGCTGGGGTGCATGGGACGAACGGGAGCATCTCAAGTTTAGGGTTGAGGAGTCCTGGTGAGAAAAATTAACAGTGTGGATAAGGAATTCGAAGACCCACGAAGCACTCCTCACTGTTGGCCGTTTGGGGGAGTCCTGTTGTCTTCTGAGCCATTGTTTGGACTGGCCAGGAAGCTTGCTGAAAGATCGGCAATTTGCTAGAAGTGCTGTACGCCATACCGTATTCTCTTAAGGAGCTGTGGGGCTGAGGTACCACATCCCTAGGAGGTGCTTCGGCTGCTTACAGTCTGCACATCACAGATGATTGAGATTTTCACCGGTGTGCTGTGCATCCCCTCTGCAAGCCTTGCTGTGTCATCCTTATTCACATGGGGACCACTTACAGTCCCGCACCAAGTGGGATGGGCGTTGTTTCTGTCCAGGCTTGTAAAAATCGGACATGTGACCCTGCCTGGCTTTTCACCTCTCAGGCCAACTTTTGGAGTCCTTCAGGCCTTCTGTGGCGCTGAAACCCGGGGCTGCTCAAGCAACTCTGCTTTCTTGCTGAGATCTTTTTGTTACCTTTGCCCCCACCCACCTTGTGTTTCTGGTTACCTTTGCCCCCACCCACCTTGTGTTTCAGCCATCAGTGAGTTTATTTTTTTATTTTTTTAAGTCACTCAGACATTCAACCAGACTTTGGGGGTGGGGGATGAAAACTGTTATAAGAAACTTTCCCAGAATTGTAAGGGACTTAAAACCCACTTGAAAACAGGAGGCCTAAGTATGTGAAAAGTCATCTTAGCGGTATTGGCTCATCCATGGAGTAGACAGTAGGATCAGGGAAGGAGAGATTTCTATTCAGGAGTGATCGGGGGAGGCTGTATTGAGGTCGTGGTCTCACTCCATGGCCTGATTTTCTCCCTTTTATTTTATATATAACATCTGAGATATGTATATATATGTGTGTGTATATATATATGTGATATATATATCAGATATTACAAATAAAACATATATATATGAAGCTATGTGAGTTACAAAGTATGACGATAAAATGAAAACCTCTGAACCTACCATCTAACTTAGGAACTAGAACATCACCAATACTACTGCCCTGCCTGTGTGCGCCTCTCCCATTCCACCCCTGCCTTCCCACCCAGGTTAGCCACGGTCTTGAACCTCGTGAGGTTTATTCCTTTGCTTTTTTTTCGCCTTTTTTGAAAATCTTTGTAGAACTCCGATGTTTTCTTTGGAGATATATAATAATAATAAATCTGTGATACGGGATCTCTGAAGGCAAAACACCTGGGGCATATGTGACGGTCAGTTTTACATACAGGTTCCCCAGCTATCCAAAAGTAAAGTGTTCCTGCAAAAACCTTCTTAAGCTGAAATGGTGTAATGCAAAGGGGTAGTTACCATTAATTTATATGGAAGACGTGTCGAGTATTCCCAAGCCCAAAAAATAATGTCCCTCGCGAGGGCTTTTATATGTCTTAGGACAGAGGCACATCTTGCTAACTGACCCCAGAAAGAAACTGAGATCAAGCACAGAAGCTCACAGCTTCATGCTGAGATGCTGAGCGTGCCTGATGGGGAAGGAGCTGACGGGGGCCCCTCTCGTTGCTTGCGATGCCCAGCGTCTGAAATGGCTCGCTGCCAAGCAAACACCGAATGCTATTGCCACTTTTTTCCTTTTTTTGGAAAAGGGAAAATCCTCTTCAGATTTCATTTGGTTAGTGGAAACAGGTCCTAACAGAAGTCTTTTGTAAAGGTGAAGTGGCATAATGCAAAGTTTTGAAAAGTGGGGGATACCTGTATCTATTTGGCTGGATGGCGGTACGCAATTAGGTAGTCAAACATTATTTTGGATATTTCGGTGAAGGTGTTTGTGGGTGAGATTAACATTATAATTGGTAGACTTTGAATAAAGCAGGTTGCCCTTCATAATGTGGGTGGGTCTCACCCAATCAGTCGAAGGCCTGAGTAGAACAAAAGACTGACACCTCTCCCCTCCACTGCTCTCCCGTCCCCACGGCTGTTGCCCTAAGCAAGAGGCAGTGGTGCAGCCGACTACCTTCAGACCTGAACTACAGCACTGTCTCCTGCCTGGCTTCCCGGCCTGCCAGCCCTCCCTGCAGATTTTGTACTTGCCAGTATCCCTAAGTGTTAATGAGCCGTTCTTTAAAATAAATCTCTTCACGTACGTACACACACACACACACACACACACACACACGTTGTATTGGTTGTGTTTCTCTGGAAAACCCTGACTAATACAGCATCTCACAGCTCTCTGCATGCCATGTGGGTGGCATTACAGACTTGATTTGCAGAATATTCTTTTGTCAGGAGATCAGCAGTATATTAGTCACATGCTAGGAAAGCATTTGGCTGATTCTGGCCTAGGCCGTGGAAGGGAAATCTTGATTCTTCTGTAGAAGCAAAGCCTGCTCAGTCTTTTTGGAGTACTCTTTTCTCCTTGGTAGTGCTCTGTCACCTTCCAAAGCCCTGTTGCTTTTGCTGGTCACTCAGATACTGTCTCCTACCGACCGTGTGCCCCAGTACCCCTATCCTTTCTCAACAGCATTTGCACAAGCGTATCCGTGCGTGTGTGTGTTTCTGTACCTTCTATCTGGAACCTAGCTCTTCTCGTTACCAGGAAAGAGCTTTCGCCTCTCTGAGCCCTTGTCCCCATATCTGCCCCAGGGTTGGGGGGAGTCGTCCATCTGCATTTATTGTGTGTCACCATGTTCCAGATGCTGATCGAGGTGCCTTACCTGTTTATTCCATGTCTGTCATTGTAACAAGCCCGGGTGGTAGCTGCTCTCATCATGATGACTTCGTAGTGAGAAACTGGCAAGAAAGTTATAGAAATGGGCTTTGAATCCAGGCGTGTGCCCCCCCAGAGCCCCTGCTCCTAACACTTCTGTAAACATACTATAAACTGAAAAGTACTCTGCAAGTATAAGATACAGCTATTATTAAAATACTGTATTTGCCTTGGGGCCCTGTGCTCTGCTAGTTGATAGCTAGGGCATTTGAGGAGCTGGTCCAAGCTAATGAGGTCATTGGTAGGAATGTATTGCCTTTCCTGGAAGGTTCTGCTTCTGTGACAGAAGCCTGGCAGTCACAGTTCCTGAGCACCAAGGAGAAGTTCTAGAGGGGGCCTCTTAGGACGTGAGTTAGTGGCGGGTTGGGTCAAGAGCCTCCCCTTAGGTCACACCAAGAAAACCACCGCCTCCTTGGTATTTAAATAGGTCCTGGAGACTGCAGTGTAGCCCACTGAGACAGAGCGACTCCATCGGCTTGTAGAGTTGGAGGCCTCAGCCAGGCGTGACAGATCTTTGGGACTCCTTTACCAATCCAGGGCCATGGCAGATGTTGTTAAGTAATCATAACACTGTGCAGAATAACCACTGCTAACTGATCGAGTTGTGCAAATAGCATGGAAGGTCTTTGGCCATTCTTGCAGAGGTCTGGGTTTCCCCAAGACAACCCAGCCTGGCTTTACTCTTGCCTTTCCTGTGCCCCTCCTGCTTTCCCCACCCATAGTTCTCCAGGATTTCAACACTGACTCTGCCTGCAAAGTCTTGTTTTCCTCAGTGTTTTTAACTCCTTTTCCTGTCTGGTTACGGAGCGAAACGGTACCACACATCTCAGTTTCCAGAGCTGATTCTCAAGGACTGAGAATCATTCCCTCTTTCCATGGAGACAGTTCAGTTTTTTGGGTAAGGGTGGTGCAGGGAGAGGGTCACACCGCACACCAACACTCCTGGGAGGGTCTCCACCTGTGAGGTTCGTTTCTCGCCACTGTGGAAGGAACAGAAGTTATTCCATTTAAGTGTAGAAACTTGCCTTTTTTTTTTTTTTTTAAAGGCCTCGCTTCCTTTTTCTTCATGGATCCTGCTTCCCCCTCTCCTGTACTGTCACATAGACGCTGGTGCGTAGAGATCGTTTCTGGTCCCAAGTTCCTTTTTGAAGGAACGAGCCTGTGTATGCCATTGTTTTTTCTGGGGGGAGATCCATGCTCTTCCCTCTGCTTTCCAAATATTTCTCCCCAAAGCATTTTCAAAATGTCAGTCATGCAAGGGAACAATGGTTTCTGGGTTGTTCCGGGGGCACCTTCTTAATGACTCAAAAACGAATAAAATGTAGAGGAATACTCCTCTCAAGTTGTGATTTATATGTCATTTCCTTGCTTTCTTCAACACCCTTATTTTTGAACCAGTCCGTATTTTGATCAACGTTTTTTTGGGGAAGAATTGTGTGGTATTTCCCAACGTTCCCCCGTGGGTGGACCGGCATCACTGATTTACTTTGCTGTATTTTTTTTTCCGCTTTCTGTCTCCCGTTTTGTCAAGGCTCCAGCAAGCTCCAGCCTTTTCTCGGTGTTTTTGAGTCCTGGAATTTTAGTGTGACATCTGTGGTTGTGTTAATTTCTCATCATTATTTTCCAGCCCATCAAGGAAGCCTCATAAAAACAAAGCATTTTGTTTGATCCTCAGGTGGAGAGGTTTGAACCCTGGCACACACGGGTCCTTCTGAGCCGTCCCACAAGTCGGAGGGGCAGTGGTCTCATCAGCTCTTGGCAGAGTGCAGCACATCTCTGTTGTCTGCCTTTGTGCTCTTTCCTCTTTCATCCATCCAGTCCGTGTTAAGGGATAGAAATGCTGTTAGAAACATTCCTTGGGTGGTCAGATTTTAGCACTGTAACCTCATCTGAGACTTAGGCCCTGTGTCGAGTGAAGGACCCGGAAGCCAGTCTAGTCCCTTCCCTTCCTAGAAATGTGACCCCCTCAGAGCTGCATGCCCTTAGCATGGCGGGGGGTGGTAGTACTGGGGGTGGCTGTCCGTGTCGGTCAGGGTTCTCCGGAGAAACAGAACCAGTCGTGTGTGTGTAAGTGTGCACCGAGGCTTATTTTAAGGAATTGGCGCACACCATTGTGGAGGCTGGCAAATCCACGATCTGGAGGGCAGGCCGGCAGGCCAGAGACCCAGGGAAGAGCTGATGTTGCAGCTCAAGCCCAAAGGTAGGCTGAAGGAGTCCCACTTCCTCGAGGACCTCAGACTGTTTTCTCTTCGGATCTTCAACTGATTGATTGCACGAGGCCCACCCCCATGGTGGAGGGCAGTCTGCTTTACTCAAAGTCCACGGATTTAAATGTTCATCTCATTTAAAGATGACCTTCGTGGCAACATCTAGACTGGCATGTGACCAGATAGCTGGGTTCCATGGCCCAGCCGTGCTGACACGTGAAATTAGCCCTCACACCATCTCGCAGGGCTTTTCCGAGGCTCGGCTGTGAAGAGTCAGGAGCTGAAGGCACATAGGGGGGAGTCAGCCGTCCTTGAGCACTTCTCTTGTTTTTCCCTCTCTCTGCCTCTTTTACTTCCTGAATTTTCTTTTTCTTCCCTCCTTTTACCCTTTGCTTCCTTCCTCTGACATGTGCCCTCCTTCTCCCACCCACTGCACTTGAGATGGGGGCCACATGCGAAGTGAGAATAAGAGGGAACAATCCGATGGATGATTAACGTGTAATGGAAAGAGAACAGATCTTGACGTTATTCCGACTGGAGTTAATCTTGCCCTTTTATGGTCACGGGCAAGTGGATATACCTCTCTGAACCTTTGGTCACTGATTTTTAAAATGAGGATAATGAGATTTATCTGGTACAGTTCTTAGGTTGATTAAATGATTTAACATAATCATGTGCATTTCCCTTGCTTCCAGATGTTTCCTCGAATCAGAGTATTTTTTAACTTTAAAGCATTACTCATTTTAAACTCCTTCAGGCTTTGGTACCTACTAGACTTCCCATTAGAACAGATTAACTATTTTGCTACGATTGTGAACCACCATTTCAATAAAGTCTCCTAGTGAATGTTCTTGTATCTTAGTCTCTCTTGCTATTTCTCAGACACTCCAAGCACACTCCTACCTCAGGGCCTTTGCATGTGCTGTTTTGTCTACATAGAGTGCTTCCCCCAGATAACTGGAGGGCTTATTCCTGCATATCTTTCAGGTATCTGCTCATATGTCACCTCCTCAGAGGGGCCTTCCCTGATTAACTTATATAAAATCATATACTCTCTTACTCTCTGTTGCACTTTATTTTTCTTCATACTGTTCATTTGAAATACATATTTATTTTCTTTTTTTTTTTTAAAGATTTTATTTATTTATTTGAAAGAGAGAGAGCACATGAGAGGGGGGAGGGTCAGAGGGAGAAGCAGACTCCCTGACGAGCAGGGAGCCCAATGCCGGACTCGATCCCGGGACTCCAGGATCATGACCTGAGCCGAAGGCAGTCGCTTAACCAACTGAGCCACCCAGGCGCCCTACATATTTATTTTCTATGCACACCTCCCACTAGAATAGTGGTTCTCAACCTTGGATGTTCGTTATAATCACCATGGGAGCTTTTAAAGATCCTAATGCCACTCCAGAACAATTAAATCAAACTCTGGGGGAGAGATCCAGGCATCGGTGTTTTCTAAAACTTTCCGGGGGATTCCTGTGTGCGGCCACGATTGAGAACCAGCGCTCTAGAACCCTGCCACGAGAATGTGGTTGCGTTCAGGTGGCACCAGCATCATCCGGGAGTTCAGGAGAAATACAGGTGCTCGGCCCCACGCCAGGCCCCGAGTCTGCTTCTGCTGTTTGGCAAGATCCCCGGATGAGTCCGATGACCCCGGAGTTTGAAATGCGCTTCACTAGAATGCAAACTCGTGGCATCGCTTTCGCTTTGTTTTTAGTGCCAGAAGAGTGCCTGGCACATAGTAAGTGCTCACTAAAGGTTAACTGAATGAATGATGAACTAGTGTTGGAGATCAGAGGAAGGAGGTGAGAAGGGAAAGAGCATGAAGACAGAGGAAACCAGCCTTGCCCTGCCCACGTTCCCTGAGCACAGGCATACGCAGGGCTCCTATTGCTCTGTGAAAACCTAACCAGGTCCGACATCTCAGGGCTCGCCTCCAGCTCTTGTGCCTTCCAAGGTGATTGCTGACTAATCAAAGATACTGTGATAATGAATTGCCTAACTACCCGGGCCGACTTCTTCCCTCCGAGCATAGATTTTATTAGGGGCCTGCTGAAACCAATTAGCCAATTAAGTAATAATTTAGTAAGACTTTATGGACTGCCTACTACACGCATGGCTTCACATGGCTCGAGAGGCGAAGAACCCAAGATGGAAAAGACAATGCAGCCGTAGAGACAGTCCTGGAGGTGGGTGATTATAACTTGAGGCAAAAAGTGCTCGGGGCGGGGAATCTCTCAGGCAGGGTGCTGTGGAAGGTCAGTAGTAAGCGCTGATTGCAGGCGTGGGGGTCAGAGTAGACTTCCTGGGTGGGGGAGGGCGGGGGCATTTGAGTTGGGCTGGAACATGGAGCCGGTGACATATGATTCAGGAGTGCAGGGAAGGCAGGTAGGAGGACTGAGGGCGGCGGGGCACAGAGGATGACTGCTGGCTGTGGAAGGTGGATTGGAGGAGGAGACCATGGGTGCATCAGAACCAGTTTGCAGGTGATTACAGATAACTATCCCAGTTAGTTGACCAGGCCCTGATCTTGGGCGGTGTGGCAGGAGGGTGTGAGATGTGGGGACGCTTTTGAGGGCTTTCTCGAATGTGGAAGAGTCTGTCTCCCTTAATCCTTACAACAATGCGAAGAAGTAGGTGATGGGATTTCCGTTTTCCTTAATTTTAAAAAATTTTTTTAAAATTGCGATGGAATTGACACGTAACGGTGTATTAGTTTTAGGTGTACAGCATAGTGGTTTGCTATAGGTACGCACTGGGAGATGGGTATCACAGTAAACTCACTGAACATCCATCACCGCACATAGTCAGGAACTTTCTTCTTGTGATGAGAACTTTAAGGATGTGGTCTCTTAGCAACAGTCAGATATACAGTACAGCACTGTGAACTGTAGTTGCCATGCTGTACATTACATCCCTAGAACCCATTTATTTTATAACTGGACATTGTACCTCTTGACACCTCCCACCCCACCTCACCCCTGCCTCTGGCACCACCAGTCTGTTCTCTCTGAGTTCATTTTGTTTGTTTGTTTCTTTTTCTGATTCATGTGTACATGTGATCCTGCATTATTTGTCTTTCTTTGACTTGTTTCACGTAGTTACTTTCATTTTAAGGATGAGAAAACCAAGACTCACAGGATAAGTACCTCACCCAAGGTCACACAGCTAATAATAATTGCCGTCTGTGGGCCCCGAACACAGGTCTTTTCCGCGTAAACTGTGGTCCTCACTGCTGTGCTCAGCTCTCTCCAGAATCAGCA
Organism: Neomonachus schauinslandi; assembly: GCF_002201575.2. Taxonomy (NCBI): domain Eukaryota; kingdom Metazoa; phylum Chordata; class Mammalia; order Carnivora; family Phocidae; genus Neomonachus; species Neomonachus schauinslandi. The sequence continues at coordinate 92,742,045 of NC_058407.1, read as the reverse complement.
CTTTCTCTCGCTGCTGACGGCAGACCTTATAAAGGAAGATCAGGCATCGCTTGCCTTATTCTTTTTTTTTTTTTTTTTTTTTAAAGATTTTATTTATTTATTTGACGGAGAGACACAGCGAGAGCAGGAACACAAGCGGGGGGAGTGGGAGAAGGAGAAGCAGGCTTCCCGCGGAGCAGGGAGCCCGACGTGGGGCTCGATCCCAGGACCTTGGGATCATGACCTGAGCCGAAGGCAGACGCTTAACGACTGAGCCACCCAGGCGCCCCCGCTTGCCTTATTCTTGAGCGGTTTTGTTTTCTATGATTAGCATAAATTGGGGATTTGTGGCAGCTGATTTCTCTCTGTGACTTCGGTCACGATGACACAATATGGCCTCTGGAAGTAAAGGCTTTGAGTTCCCTAAAAAAAAAATCTAGATTGTAAGAGGGGATAGAAGAAAACTAACCCAAATCAGAGATTTTCTACCAGCTCTCTTTATTAGGTTTCTTGTAATAATGAATAAATATTCAGCAATTCTTTCTTCACGTAACTAGAAGAGTCAGGGAAGAATGGCGACCTTTGACCTAGCTGTATCAAGCCTGTGCTCTTGGTAAAAGGAAGTTTGCTGAGATCTGGGTCTGATACTGAAAAGCTGAAGGAAGCAACATCTTGCTATTACCCTTGCATTGAAGACCATTTGGATCCGCTTAGGTAGAGAATCAGGGCTGTGATCTGGTAATTGGGACTGACTTACGCCACCCCGTTGACCTAGATGAGTGGGATCCATTCAGACAGCTTCAGTTTCTAGACTGGCGTTTGTATTAGTATTTGGTGAAGTTGGTCGAATTTTGGCTGAAGTTGGGGGATGTGGGCAGAGCTGGTTTCTCTCTTTCATGCTTTGCTCTAGGAATGCTCTGAGGTACGTCGGGAAGACTCATGACTCAGACCAGCAGTTAACCACCTTAGACATCTCCATTCCTCTATCTGTTAAATAAGGGGTCCAGTTAGGAGGATCACCGATCAGCCTTCCAGCTCTAAAATTCTATGCTTTTTCCTTTAAACAGTGACTGAAATAGCCATTGAGTGGCTGTGTTAGGTGTTGCTTACTTTTGTCCCCCCAGATCTTTGTATTCAACTACATGTTTGTGTCATCCAGTTTTAAGAACACCTTAGTGGCCTCCAGACAGTTGTCCACAGCCCATCAGCTGTTCAGCCACTTATCCCTGGCTATGAGTAGGTGCAGATTCCGCATCTCTCAGATCTAAATAATTAGGTGAATTTTGTTCGTGGGAGGGAAAGGGCCAGCGTGGCGAGCAGCAAGCACTCATCCGAGCACGTCCTTCTGGCCTCCGGTGCACACAGGTGGATGGCTTCCCCTGAACCTCAGGGAAAACCTTTATTTTGCCTGTCGTTGCCCTTCTTGCACTACAGACGTTAATGTCATTCTTCCACTTCAAATCCAGCAGCGTCTGCCCAGCTCCATTTTCTTCCTTTTGCCAAGAAGCAGGCAACCAGCTCTGCCTTCCCAAGAGAGAACACAGACCTGGAGCCAAGGGTGCCACGTTTTCAGCTTTGATGGCGATTGCTTTGGTTCCCTTGTTTCATCACCGATTAGGATGTGTAGGCAGTGCTGTGTGACACAGAGCCCATAAAGCATATCTGCTTCCTGCTGATTTCATGGTTCTGGAGGGGAGGCTGTGCATGGGGCTTAGGAGAGACTGGAGGATCAGGCAGGGTGCGATGAACTATTTACTTATACTCAAGAGCATAACTGTCCTTTTGAAGGGAACACAGCTGCCTTTCCCCGTAGTGTAGCTCTGTACTGCTGTGTGTGTGCATGCTGAAGAGTAAGGAGTGTCCATCCATCCCTAACTGTCATGTCTGAGAACATTAATAAAAGGCTCGGCCTCATATGCCTGCTGGTGATCCCAAGACAGCTACTGAGACATGTCTCTGTCTCCCGGCTCCTTTTGAATCCCTAGGGCCCTTCTGTAGTTTGCTGTTGTTGAGAATCATTGGGAAGTTGACACCCGGACAGACTCCAGACCGTGAGTGGCCCTGCCGTTCCCCGCTGCGTCCGACCCGTTCGTAGCCGACGGAGCCTGGCCTTGCGGCAAAGTGAACAGCCTGGAAGTGAAGTTCTCTCAATCTCAGCAACGTTAGTCTCATGCAAATTTCTCTCAAGCTGAAAAGAAAAGAACAAACAAATAGAATGCCAACTTTTAAAACAAGCTTGGGAAACATTGGGAAAAAGTCAGACTATGTTTAAATCAGCGCGAGAAGATGAGGCCCATAATCAAAGATTTGAGATAGATTTGGGGAGTTTCCCAAAAATCGGGCTCCCAAGTGAGCAATACTTGGTGTGTGCATTTGAGAAGCGGTTTCTGATGCTACCATCCCATTGGCGGTGTCGCCCCATTCTGGGTACCCTGTGCTCCCTGTCGTCTGACCAGCACCCTCCTCTCTAGGGAGCGGTCATCCTTCTGTGCCTCACCCTTGCCAGCCCAGAGCCTCACGCCCTGCTTGACCACTCCCTGCTCCTATTGGCACAGCTTCCCAGACTTACCGGAGTGACTGTTTGATGGGATTTAAAGTGCTTGGCAGGACCTCCTACATCATTTGTGGGGCCCAGTGCAAGATGAAAACGCAAGGCCCCTTGTTCAGAAATTCCGAAGAATTTCGGGACGGCCACGGGAGAGCATTAAAACAAGCACAGGCAAGCTCACGCAAGCACGGGACCCTGGGCGACTGCACGGGTCACACGCGCCCAAAGCCAGCCTGCCATCAGTACTGTATTTCGGAATAAGCAGGGGTTGGTTTTAGGGCCCCCTGACCCTCCAGCCCAGTTTCTGCGACGGCCTGTGGCGGATCCCTGACCCGTGATTCACAAAGAGTCATTCAGACAGGACCTGCCCAGGGTCTGGGTTCTCACTCTTTCCTGAAGTCATTGAGGCTGTGCAGAATGTGTTTAGTGTTTCATCCAGTCAGTTAGGGTAATCACTGGGGGCAGTCAGTGTTTCTGGCACCTTCAGAAGCGGAGGCAGACCAGATTCAGTGAAGGCTATAGAAGCTACCTAAGGACCGGCCAGGCTGCCACCCTGTCGGTGAGCCCACAGGGAGGGGAGACGGAAGCCTGGGCCTTGGGGAGCCACGTTCCTGGAGTCTGGGATCCATTTGCACTAGGCAGGAGGCCCGCATCCCAAGTTAGGAGGCACTGCCTTGGTGTCCAGCATCATATTGATGTCCTTTGGCAAAGAAATAATGGTCTTTGCCCCGAATTCTTTTATAATCTCTCTCTGGGCAACGCAACTCGTATTAAAAATGCCAGCAAGCTTGAGACCCGTAAAATACACTGATCTTTGAGGTCCGCAGTGTGACGGAGACATCAGGTGCCCTGGGTCGGGGAGTGAAGAGACTTTTCTTTCCTGAAGGACAAGCTTCTGTAGTGTTTACTGCACTGAGAGTAGGTAACGCCAGCCTGTCTTTCACTCACCAGGGATGGCAAAGAAGGACTGGCTGACAAATAAGAAAGCAAGCCCATCTGTAACTTCACAGGCCACTGAAGAACGATGACTTGATCTCTCATCAGCACTGAGAAGGCCTTGGTGTTTCTCGCAGTGGGACACTCCAGGTGCCGCGGCTTCTTTAGGGTTCTGGGGCACAGTCTCCGGGAGCCGCCTCGCCAGTGAGGCTGGGGGAGGAGAAAGGCAAGTTCAGACACTAAAGTCCCGTGAGGTGGGGCTGGAGAAAGGGACAGGAGCAGGAACAGGAATGGACTATTACCAGACTCTCTTCTGCCGGCACACTGGGCCGTTTGGCTACTTCCCTCCCCAAAGTAGGAAGTGGTCATGCGGTGGCCTCCAGGGCCTGCGCTCCTGCCACACAGACAGCCTGGCACACTGGCTGGCCCTGACTCATCTGGGAAGTGAAGACGTCTTTTACAAGCTCCTCGCCCACCGAGGCCTCAGGCTTCTGCCATACAGGAAATGTCTGGTCTCCCACTAATCAGAACTGTGAACAACTAGTGGCCATTTGTATAGATTTGGCAAAAGGGTGGGAGCGGGTGGTTATTTGTATTGGTGCCGATAGAAGGGGAAAGAGTATACATGTGAAGAGACTGTGACGGGGTTCTAAGCATGCTCAGGTACGGCCTTTACTCTTTCAAAGTCAGAAAGAGCAGAGGTGCCGGGGTGGCTCAGTCGGTTAAGCGTCTGCCTGCAGCTCAGGTCCTGGGATCGAGCCCCGCATCTGGCTCCTTGCTCAACAGGGAGTCTGCTTCTCCCTCTGCCCCTCCCCTGCGCTCGGGCTCACTCTCTCTCTCTCTCTCAAATAAATAAATAATCTTTAACAGTTAGCACAGCCATTTGCCGAATGAGCCTTGAGGGCATTGTCACAAAGAGCGTTCTAGGTGGAAGTAAGAAATCTTACTGACTGGTGGGGTGCCATGAGCATAATTTTGGGGTGAGGGGTGGGGGAAGGCAGCTCTGTGTTCATATCTTAGCTCTGGTACTTAAGAACTCTGGGACTTAAATTCTCTAAACCCGTTTTTGTATAAAATCAGGATAAAAATTTCTCACCAAGTTGTTTTAGAAGTGAGCAAGATAATGGTTAGAAGATGTCCAGCAGATGGTCTGGCACCTTAGACTAGTAGGTACCTTTTTCACGTTAGAGTTTTGTCTTTCTTATGAGAGTAAAGACGTCGTGGGAAGTGGCAGTGGTGGGGAAAGTCCGTTATTAAAATTAAGATGAGGTCCAAAGAGCTGTGATGGATCTAAGCCTTTTTTACCTGTGATCAAAATTGTCCATGACCGTGGCATTTTTAAGGGGCTTAATTTAAGGTAAGAAGATACCATAGGTTACCTCTGTAGAAATTCCAGAATTTGAACGTAATGCTTCAGTTCACTCGTAGACTGAGCTAACGCTGTCAAGTTAGGCTGGCCTGACTGTATCTGATAATTAGGGGCAGGGAGAATATTGAAAATTGGAGCCCATAGATAATCCCAATGTCTCGTTTTAGCCAATAACAATTTTTCTCCCACCAAGTCTTTACCAGAACCGCTAACAAGGAGAAAAATTGACTGGTTTGAGTTTCCTCACCTTTTATTCTCCCCTGCTTATCCTCAGTAGAGGTGCTAATGAACAGTGAAATGGCCAAGGGGTGAGCTGCCCCAGGGAGAAGCAGCAGGCTTAAAGAAGCCACCAGCTGGATAACTGGGTTGAATAATTGAGCTAACTTAGCCGAAAGAACGGACACATCCACCTGCTACATATTGTCAGAAACCAAATGAACACTGAGAGCAAAGTTTTTCTTTTCAGTTTTCTTTTTCATTTAGGGATAGGTATTTGGGGACACTGCGGCCTCTTAAGTCTGCGAGCTGATGTGGGGATGCTGTGAAGGAGTTAAATCACTGTAAGAGTATGCAAGGATTCTTACCCTCTCCTAACCTCCTTCCATCAAAGTATAGATACTGTTGGAGAAGCCAAATTGACTTCTCTGAAAATAAAGGAAATTGAGATTGCTCTCCCAAGCCCCAGTCCTAGGCCACTCCCTAAACAGAGAATGGATGATCCAGGTATTTTGACCTTTGCCCATTGCCAGGCAAGGCCGCTCCCCTCCCCGCGAGGGAAAGGTATTTTATTATCTGTCTTAATTGAGCCACTATATGGAGAAGCGCTGTACTGTAATTAATTCTGTGGTGCTCAGACTGTTCATCATAATTACCTAGAGGGCTTTTAAAAACAGTTTGCAGACTCCTTCCCCTGGAGTCTTTGATTTAGTAGGACTGGGCAGGGAGCAAGAATTTGCACATCTGAAAGTTCCTGGGTTCTAAGGACCGTACCTTGGGAGCCACACGCGTAAGGGGTAAGAAGGGGAGCTCTGAAATCAGACTACCTGGGTCTGAATCCTAGATCTCACACCTGATAGTTGTGTGACAGGGTCGTTAAAGCTGACCTCATCTCTTGGTACCCAAGTGTTCTCACTAGTAAAATGGAAATACTAATACCTTGTAAGGTTGTGGGCATTAAATTAATTAATACATGAGAAGCCTTTAGAATATTGTCTGCTCTAGCACAAGTATTCAGTCCAGACTAGAGTGGCGCAGTGATAGGTCCCCCATAACAAGGAATAGAGTGAGCCCTTTACAAGGATCGTCACTTTTAAGACCCACAACCCTCTTCTCCCTCTTTCTTGCTTCCTGCCTTTACTTCTCACTTCCTTTTTCTTCTCTCCTTCCCTTCCCACATCCCTCTCATTCTGTCTTGCTTTTCATAAACAATATGGTAACAAAAGTAGTAAAACTCTAAATAAAAAAGAAAAAAAAAACATTTGTTGGTTGTCATAAGGTGTGACCTTCGAGAGCATGAAGGTCTTCGCCTTGGTATCCCAGTATGGTACCAGCCATACAGTAGGAGTTGGGTGGACATTTATTGCATGAAACCAGTCGTCCTTACAAGTCAAACCGGATTGATCCATCAGGGTTCCCTTCCGGTTCTTCATCCTGTCTTGGTTTCTCTTAGACTAACACATCCGTGAGGTTCACCTCTGCTCTTTCTTCCTCCAGCTGCAGCACGCACATGCCAAGGCAGGGTGGAATCGCAATCTGTCTACAGGCTCTTGTTTTACTGGCTGTTACCTGGACTGCTCATCACCATTTTAAGAACAGGAGCCTCAGGGGTGCCTGGGTGGCTCAGTTAGTTGAGCAACTGACTCTTGGTTTTGGCTCAGGTCAAGATCTCAGGGTTCTGGGATCGAGCCCTGCGACAGGCCCTGCACCTAGCAGGGTGTCTGCTTGGGATTCTCTCCCTCTGCTCCTCCCCCTGCTTGCTCTCTCTCTCTCCCCCGCCTTCTCTCTCAAATAAATAAACAAATCTTTAAAAAAAAAAAAAAATGGGAGCCCCCACGAAGCTCTGAGTCTGAGCCCCCAGGAAGTGCCTGACCCTGGGCTCCTTGGAGGGAGATCAGGCCATCTGAAGCCACCCCGTGCTCCCTGACCCAGGGATTGTCACTTCCTGCAACATCTCCCTCCCAACCCAGCCTGCAACATAAGGGATACCAGTGTCAGCTCATAGGGAATTTGGTTGTCAAGTATTGCCCAGTTACAGTTGGTTTAAACTCGCGACTACCCATAGTACTGCCTCCAGATCGCAAGCAGGTCAGCTGCCTGAGTCTATGGTTACTCTTGCAGCTCAGGTTTCCCTCCGGCAGGTCCTGATAGGGGCTAGTTTTGCACAGTAGATGTGGCCAGGTCCTACGGCCAGGTTTAAGATTTCCGTATACAGCCGTCCTAGCAGCAGCGCCTAGAGAGGGAGTATGTTCTGAGGGCTTGGAAGGAAGTTTCTTTCCATGCAAAGCATGTTCCTTGATCGTTTGGAGCTAGTCATGTGGAGTGGATCTGTGCCAGTCAGCACCAGGAGAATTTCTACGAAGGGGAGAGTCTGTATTCCCTGGGACCTTTCAAGGGTCCATGTTTTCATTGTTTCTCATTGCTTGCCCCGTGACTGGCTGTTACATAAACATTGACTCAGGGCCTACTGCATGCCAGCTACTCCGCTAGGTACTCCCAAGGATGGAACCTTTCTGTCTGCTCTGTGTATCAGCGGGGAATTGAGTTCGTGACAAGAATAAAGAGTTAGGGGTGGGGCAACTGAGGATAAGCGATAAGCCTTCAAGCAGTAGGAACAAAAGTGTTAACTTGGGAAATTTTTTAGACAGTTTATTGAGGTATTTGTAGTAGATATGTATCTAGATATGGGGCTTTTCTGGCTGTGTGGTCCATGCAGGAGACCTTTGCAGGCTTCCCAGACGGCTTTTGACTGGACCCTCCGCCTTAGCATTGAACCTGTGTAGGGTAGACCTCTCTTACTATATTACACCAAGGTTTCTGGTAGAGCTACTTTGGGATCCACACAGATAATTCTTATCCCCCTCCCCTGAGTCCTCCAACTTCCCATTTGGGAAGAGTGGAGTTTTCTGACCCTGTATTGCTTCTATCACGAACTGGCTACCACCCCCTTCTCTGCCCATTTTCCCTGTCAAGTTCACCTTGGGTCACATCTTTCCACCTGGATCCGTTCCCTGCCAGGAATTGACAGGGAGCTTTTAAGGCTTACATTTCTTCTTCTTTTTCTTCTTTTTTCTTTTCCCCATTCAACACCTAGTCTGGTGCTAAATACTTACATGCTATGCTGTGAATATGTGTGTGAATGGATTGGTCAGAATTCCAAATTTTAGTTGCAGGAAAATTCTTTTGTTTTGCATCGTACATGGCTTACCACGAGGAAAGGTCCTGACAAGGACTTGGCAATCCTGAGATTTTCTTTGGAATGGCATCTGCCTTACTAAGTGTTGACCTATTTTGTAACAGACCAGGATGATGGGGTTTCCCTTTTGCCTACTATTTCAACAAAGTTCACTGCATTGAAGGCCTATCTCAAAGGCAATATATATATATTTAATTTCAGAGTAGTGTTCCTAGGCTGAATTATGACTTCCTCTCATCTTAGCCTCTGGTACACTCTATTATTTTGAGTGTTATGTTCCCATCTGACTCCTTCCAGGTGCCTCAAGGATGGGCAAGAATCATGTCTTACCATTTCTGTGTCCAAGTATGGATTCACAGTGCCTGTCACTGGCACATAGTGAGTATGTACTCAGGAAATGTTTATGTACTCAGGAAGTGTCCTCAAGAGAAATGTACTCAAGAAGTGATCAAATGAATAGATAATTTGGGTTATGAAAGTTCTTAAGGGCATTCCAAATGACAGAGGGATATGTCTGGAAGAGGGAGCATGAGGAGTCCAAGGGACAGAAGGGGGATTGGCTGTATCCAGAACTCACAGTAGTTTGCTCAGGAAACACTACCAGATAGTATTGGATGTGGGGGAAATGATCCACTTGCTCAATATCCTAGACTACAGTTGGCACACTGGGTACTCACTATGTGCACAGCTAATACAATGGATAGGAAAAATAAAAATGATGCGATTCTTCACAGCCTAGGTGGGGAGATAATATATAAGCACAAAGTAATTAAAAAGTACAGATGAGTTCAGGATTAAGTATAGGAGTCTTTAGATTAGGGAGAAGAAGAACAAAATCTCCTGTGTGCCAAATCCTGTATAATACAGCGGTAGGAGCCTTAGATACACCCACAAACATGACTTCATTCAATCTGCACAGCCTTTCAAGATCGGTGTCTTTATCTCTGGTCTACAGGCCAGGAAACTGGGATTTGGGGGCTAGGTTACTTGTGCAGAATCACACAGCTAGTAAATGTCAGTGCCAAGATTTGAACTTGTGGTCAGCGAAGAAGAGACCTAATCTGTATTATGGAGGGTAAGTAAACTATGGGTGGGCAGAGGGAGGAGGATACCACTTTGCAGAGGCCCTACCTTGTAGCTCTGAGGGGATAGTCTGACACACACACACACACACACACTCACACACCCCGTACCCTGGATGACAGGCTGTTGAATGTGGAGTTTACCTGACTCTCCCAACAGAGAGAGAGGCACGGACGAAACCTTTTATAACACAGTCATGCCCACATCCTATGGGCTACGGAGGCTGTTTGTACTCACGTACCAGCCAGCTGCACGCCTCATAGAGCTAGCTTTTGTGACAAGGGCCCCACAAAGAAAAGCATCTTTTAGGGCCCTCTCCCTCACAGGGGCAGTGTACCTGGGAGCTTCCTGTAAATTGTGGTGACCTTGTTCCCTTCGGTCATTTTCCATTGCTTTGTTCCTCATCTCCCTCATCCCTGGCACTTATGAAGTCCCTTGAAAGGGATAATTGTGCTAAAGAAAGACTCAGAGAATAAGAAATAAGAAAAAGCTAAGAAAATACAGCCTCAAGCCTACATGGAGCTGGTTTTCCAGTTAAGAGGCTTAATTAAAAGTGTGGGGACTGAACCTGATCTTTACATCGTTATGAAAAGTGAAGAAAGCATTATGGCACATGTCCCTTGTAGGCTGCATCACATGCCATCGCATGCATGGGGAGGAGGCCTGAGGGCTTGCTGGTCCACTGGTGCTTACAAGGTGCTTGCACCAAGTACCCCTCAATGGCTCCACAGGAGCGGACCCTGGCAGGGGAAAGCTCTCTTTCCAGCGGTAAGACTTGGTGATCCGTGCTTCGGTGAAGGGGGCTTATATAAAAGCTTCTCTTGGCCTGCCCATGCCTCTTTCAGCTGGATGTTTGTTCAGCACGGTGGAGTAAGTTAGGGGTAGATTATACACTAGTAAGCCTCACAAGAGAGGAGTCTACACCTTAAAAATTTGGCTATATTTACTCTCCAGTGATAGAAGCGATGGGGCTGGCCTTGAGGCTCCTTAGAGATCCCCTTCAGATTAAGATTTATGACACTGGTTTTACTGTCAAATTGGGTCATAGACGTTTATGATTACAGGAAATCATTTAAACATATTTACTGTTTATTAAATTTGTAAACCACCTGAAAGATTTATAAAATTGAGCCCCTTTGCATGGTAACCAACGACCTGTACCCGACTTCTTCAAGTCAAGCCGTGTGTTCCCATAGCTATTGGATAGCTTGTCATTGACGTTTCATTACAATTTCATATTCTACTTTTAGGATTATTTAGTATCAAAAAATAATATTTACGTAATATTGTATGTCGGGCTTTATAGTTTACAAAACACCTTGACAGATACTATTTCTGTTATTTTTGATGGCTCCGTGACACTCCATGGAACTGATCTGCAACAGTTTAAGGTTCTTTTTATTTTGTATTTTACTTGATTTTTATTATTTGTCTTTTTTTTTTTTCTTTTTAAGGTTCTGTTTCTCAACTGAGTTCTGCTCAAGTGTGAGAAACCATAGCAGTGAACATGAACTAGTTTTAGCCTTATCACCATTTCCTGTTTAGGCAGGTAAGATCTGCTGAAGGAAAGAATGGTTGCCAAATGGCCAGGTGTGCTAGTTCATAGCCTAGAAGGGGCAGCTGTCGGCTGGACTTTGCCCATTTCAGGATTTTATCTGATCTCCTGGGTGTACTCATGAGTGCACTCCTGTGGGTGGAAAGCATTAGGATCAGAGACATGTTGAAAGGCTTTGTACCTTTAAATGAAGAACCTTTCCAAAGGTCCTTACAGCTGGTAGGCAGCTCTCTGGGAGCAGGTGGGGGTCAGGTTGTGGAGCAGTAGGTGTGGGTTCATGCCTAATAAATGGACTCTCCTGGGATCAGAGAGGGTGGCTCCCTGGGTCACCTCTTATACTATGAATGGAAAAGGAGATATGACAGGAAGAGCCCGGCTCCAGTCCTATTCGGGGTGACTGCTGGCGATTTGATGATTTCCTCCTTGATCTCGAGGCCCTCTCAATATGAATGACTTGTACGATGGGGAAGATAGTGGTCTTTGAACTCTTGGTTGATACAGTCTTGACCTTGGTTAGATACCATCTTGACTTCTGGAAAGAACTCTGTCCTAGATTACCATTTTGTTGATTCTCCTCTCCACAAAATAACTGGTGTCTTTTAAGATCTTTCTTACTTTACATGCTTAAAGTTGAAGTTCATCTCCTTTGTAGTGAAAAAATAACCATTTTCCTAGTGGTGTGTGCCAGATGTGTGGGTTAAAGCAGGAAGACTAGCTGTCCTGGGTTCTATCCTTAGGTTTTTTGCTGATTCATGGAGGCATTTAATTTCTCTCTACCACTTTTTCTAGCTCTGCAAAATAAGAGAGGGGAGTTCATGAACATTTGTGTGCTACTGGGGGATTTTTCTGTGCAAGTGAAAATTATTATTGATGCAACCACAGGACTTGCTGCCAGCTTCAAGGGGTGCATTTTACTTTCTCTGGGAAGAGGCCAGCAGTAATGATGGAAACACAGTGCATTTGACTTTGACCTTACTTTTGACAACTATTCCCTTGCAATCCTTAAAAACACATTCCACCATTTAAGAGAACAGCAGCAGGCCTTCGGCGAAGCCTGTGGCCTATGCATGCCTTTGTAAGTCTTTGGGATCCTGGTGAGAAAACCCTATTCCTCACTTTGCTTCCTGGTAGCTTGGCATTTTAGAGGCATCTGGAAAGAAAGGTGGCAGAAAAGCAGCCTAACCGGCTTGACAAGCCTTGTATAAACAGAGGAAGTCCAGTAAGGCTTCTGGTCCGGGATTGCCAAGCTCAAAGAAGCCAATTGTAGTGTGCACAAAGGCGCAAGTCACTAAGGCCCAGAGAGCTCCCAGGAGGCCTGCACGTAGGCAAGACCTGAAGTTCTCAGCACAGACTGAAGGTCCGTCGCAGCCCAGGGAGCTAAGCTGAGTTTGATGACTGTGGACTCTTCAGTGAGGTAGTGTTGTTGCCTGGACTGGCCATGTAGTTGGGTGGACAGTTGCTCCAGCCCTGCTCTCCCATGACCCTGGTTTCTCGATCCTTTAGACTCATCCTCCAGGTGCAGACGGCGGTGGCGGCTGCCGTCTCCACTGCAGAATGTGGGTGAAGTGCGCTTGATTTGATTTCCCCCTTTTGCTTGGGATGGTACAACAATCAGCCCATTAAAGTGGAAGTGGAAGGAGCGAACGCCCCTCCCATGGGCCCCTGGCCCCTCAGAGGGCTGCCCCTTCCCCTTCCCTAGAACATTACTTTATCTAGTGCACGTCATGCTTCTAGGACATCAGATAAGGTGGAAGAAAGTACCTTTCCCAAATATGTGTCCAGGCAGGTTTCAGCTGTTCTTATGAGGAGGGGAACCCGTCGACGTGCTCCCGGGGTAACCCCCTCCTTGGCTCACATCCTTTCTGCCCTCTGCAGGCCGGGCGCCTCCAGTGTGTTTGGTGACCCAGGAAAGGTGACAGTGAGACAGACAGACTTCTGTGGCACCGCTCTTAGGGAGTGCTGCTTGGGAGAAATATTTGGGTGTGAAGTTTTATGGTAGGGTGGCTCTCTTCCACTGTGACGAGGACAGTCAGGAATAAGTCCAAAAGGCAGTTTTTGATCTTTAGAATACTGTGCTAGATAAAATAAAAACAGATTCCCCCCATTCAGCACCTGGCACAGTGTTTAACAACACATTTTTTAAATAAGATTTTATTTATTTATTTGAGAGAGAGAGAGAGAGAGCATGAGCAGGGGGAGGAGCAGAGCCAGAGGGAGAAGCAGACTCCCTGGCCAGCAGAGAGTTCAGTGTGGGACTCGATCCCAGGACCCCAGGATCATGACCTGAGCCGAAGGCAGATGCTTAACCGACTGAGCCACCCAGGTGCCCCACAGCAACACATTTTTGATTGAAAATACCACTAGATGGCTGAATGAATGGGCATTCCTTAAGTGTGAGAATTGATCTTTTCTGATCAGATGGTTTTCTGCTTACCTCAGATTACACGTCGTAAGAATTTAGGATGCTTACAGGGAAAAATGAGTGCTGTTTGTTTCTGCATAATATTTCTATATGAAAGCAAGCATTTGCTGAACTTTAGAAGCCTTTGGAGGTTTTTGAAATTCCCCACCGTTATTCTTAAGAAGGGAAGAGAACAATTTTTTTTTTCTACCCTCTTGGCTGATAAGGAAAAGCGAATTTCAGAAAAACATGGGACGGAACAGGAAGTGTTCAGAGGTTTAGTCATACTTGTTAGGTATGAAAAAGCCCCACTGCATTCTCATATTGTTTCTTTTATGGACTTAACACTTCCTACTTTGAGAATACCTTCCTCCCCAAGGGCTCAAAGCCCTTTATAGTCATTAATCTTCATCCTGCTTCTTTTCTTAAAAACTTGAAATGTTAGCGACCATTTTGCGGGTGTCATACCAGTTACAACTTCCAGTTAAATGCATTTTATCTGTCCGGGTCCATTAGCTCCGTTGAGAATGTGGCCCTACAGCAGGCAGTAGGGGGACCCGTTTGTCCGGGTTCCCGTGGGACTTCCCTTGTTTTAGCGCCCAAATCCCACATCCCAGGAGCCCCCTCAGCCCCGGGGAAGCCAGGATGGTTGGTCATCCAAGGTGGCGTCCCGTGCTGGTAGCCCTGAATGAAGAGGAATCCTTCCACCCTGCCGTCCTTCCCTCCAACCATGGCCAGGGGCCTGAGAAATGACCCAGACAAGAGTCTGTGAATAAGGTAGTGCAGACCTTTCATGCCACTCGGTGGAAGAGGATTCAAAGCACAGAGTCATGGAATTGGGGAAATGCAAGATGAGCAGGGGTAGCTTTGTGTCTATGAAGTAAAATTTCTGGTTTCTTGGGGGGTTTTTTTGGTTTTGGTTTTTTTCCTGTTTTTGGTTTACCCTTTCGTTCCTTACTACAGTACATGGTGAAAAGCGAAAACAAGAACTGATAACTACCTAATTTCTGAAACAAGAAGTGTGATTTCAAATACTTCTGTTGGTCTCAGATTTTTCATCTGAAAAATGAGGATGCTGGTCTTGATGTCTAGGGCCCCTTTCTGCTCAAACTTACGATGAGGAAAGAAGCAGGAAGTAGGAAGCAGGAGAGGACAACAAGAAAATGGACTCCATCCCCTTTAATAAGCTCTACTCACAGGAGGACGTTTTCCTTTAAGTATGAATCTTACGCCGATACATAGGGCGTTTCCACCCGTCATTTCCCACCTCGTCTTTTTCTACCATCTTACGCTGTGTTTTTTGAATGTGCTGCTTTGTCTGAGCCAGGGAGGGAGTGGGCGGCTGCTATGGTTCTCCAGGTGCACCCAGTACACAGACAGCCTTTCCTTTTTCTGCCTCTAGAGGACCTAGAACAACCCTTGCTCTTAGGACACCCTGGCAGCGGGCCTGAGAACCTTACCCTGCATATCAGGATATGCTCTCTTCTATTTAAACGGTCCAAACTCCAGGTATACAGTCATCTCGTGAAACACTAGAACTTGCAGACACTTTCTAGTATGTATTTTTTACTGTCTTTCGTGAGCCCATCATGCCACTTTCGTTCACTCCTCATTTTGGGGAAGAGATGTAAAGGGATCACAGCTTTCAAATCCAACAGCCTTGGTTCAAATTCTAGCACCATTGGCTTCGTGACATTGGCAAGCATGGTCTTTAAGCTTGATTCGGCTGGGTTTCTTCATTTATAAAACCAAAAGGTACCATATCTTAGTGTTGGCACATGGAAGGCACTGAATGTATTTCAATGACCTCTTAGCCCTTTATTTTCTCTTAGCCCTACCCCCGGTACCATACTCCCTGATGTGTCACCTTGCTTTCGTTCTTTGCCCCTTGTTAATTTCAGAGATTACAGGAAAGGTGTTCCAGGTAAAGAAGAGTAAGTACACAGTGAGTGGGTGCTAATTGAATAATTATACCAAGCTTTTCCTCCTGACAACTTGTACTAGGCCACGCTGCCCCTGAATGCTGATGGACCCAACTGGGGAAAAGGTGTCATTAGCAAAGAACCAGTCACCTCAGCATAAGAAATGAAATGTGTGCATTATTGGGCACCTTGCACACCACCACTCGCATGCTCGACGATATTGAAAAGTTGATCTGTAAATGCAGGTAAAGCTGACAACTGATTGTTGTGACAGATAGCAGGAAAACCTCCCTTGAGCAGTCCCTGGATGTTTCAGCTGTTGTCACTAACATGTTCATCAAAAGAATCAAATCTATTGGGGCGCCTGGGTGGCTCAGTCGGTTAAGTGACTGCCTTCGGCTCAGGTCCTGATCGCAGGGTCCTGGGATCGAGCCCAGCATCAGGCTCCTTGCTCAGCGGGGAGCCTGCTTCTCCCTCTCCCTCTATCCGCTCCCCCTGCTTGTGCATGCTGTCTCCCTCTCTCTCAAATAAATAAATGAAATCTTAAAAGAAAAAAAAGAATCAAATGCATGTTTTCCCTTTGAGTAGAGCATAGAAAATAGTGTTACAGAAATTACCTAAAATCTCTCTCTGGGACCATCTCCCGAATCCAGGTCGATAGGTGACCTGATCATGCTAGGACATGCAGACCTGGCGGTGGACACTTCTGTTGCAGCATCTTTATAGCAATTGACTCTTTTGATTTCCATTTTCCTGTTGGCTTTTTCCCCTGTTTTTTTCCATGCTTAAAAATAGGTGATTTGCAAAGGCACTTGGAAGTGACTTAAATCCTATAATAGATAATCGTTTTACAGGAGCACTGTATCTTTTATCACACAGTCCTTGATGTAATTATGTGACAATTAAGTGTAATTATGTGATATCATGAGCCCACCACAGATGGAGCCACCAAGCCATCTCAGAAATGACCGTTATCTGTATGTGTGTATGTCTGTAAGTCTTTAAGATTTACCACAATTTTGGCACATGTACACTTGTCATTGATATTCATTACCCTTTTTATGTGCTAGGTCCTATGCTAAGTTCTGGTGTATTATGTCCTTCAATCTTCACAGCCTTTTGAGGTGGAGCCAGTGTTATTACCCCATTTTGTAGGTGAAGCAACTGAGGCTTGTGGAGTTTAAGTAACTTGCACGAAGTTGTACAAAATCGTGCAGTAAGTGCCAGAGTCAAGACTGAAAACACACCTGGGTGCTTCCACGCAGTAGCTCTTAACTACCACTCTACACTGGTGAAAAATATTTTTAGAACTGAATGAAGAAATCTAAGGAAGAGGAAAGATACCTAGAGTCTAATGTCTTTTGTGATAACAATGTGAAACTTTTGTCTCTTTAAATTGTCATCCAGGGGCGCCTGGATGGCTCAGGCAGTTGAGCATTCGACTCTTGATTTTGGCTCAGATCATGATCTCGGGGTTGTGAGATCGAGCCCTGCATCAGGCTCTGCGCTCAGCGCAGAGTCTGCTTGAGATTCTCTTCCTCTCCCTCTGCCGCTCCCCCCTCAAATAAATAAATCTTTTTAAAAAGTCATTAAAATAAAACTTAAAGGCTCCATTCTTCATCTTCTACTTAAAAAGAATGGGCAAAATATCTAGGTAATTCATGGCATGTGGCCCCTTTTTGAGATACCAGTTCTTGTTTCCAAGCCTTCTTTTTCCTTCCAGTTCCATGTGTACCGGTGTTTATCTGCTGCTTAATCAACCTGCTCCTTCACAGGTGTTTGTAGATCCACGTGGCATTCACGTGGCAACTTCAAATAAAAGCACCTTAGCCCCAGCATCAGCACAGGATGGGGGTCATGGGCCTCTGATTGAGTAAGCCTGTGGCTTCTTGATGCCCGTGGAAGTAAGGCTAAGGGAGCTGGTCTTTGGAGGACTTACCTCTTAGTGAAATCAGAATTGGTGTGTCACCTAACGTGATTTCTAGAGTAGTGGGGTAAGGCTAAAAAAGGAATACCTGTACCAGCAGTCAAATATCCACGTACATGTCGTCTCCTTTAGAGTTTCAAAGTAGTCACTTAAAAGACAAAATGTTTACTTGAATTGTACACCCCTTGCTTGTCATGGAAGAAAGATCCTCAGTTCATAGGCTCTGGGTTCAAAGACTGGCTTATCACTTATTAACATTATGCAAGTTATGTAACATTGTTGAATCCCAATTTTTAAGTCTCTAAAATTGGGATTAAAATGTCAGACTTAATTTGATTGCTAGGAAATTTAAATGAAATAATATAGGTGCCTGCTATGTAAGAGTTGACAATAACTGTTTTTCCTTTGTCGTAAGGTTTTTTTTCCTCTTCTAGACTTTAAGCTCCTTAAAGAAAGTAAAATTGTTTTTCTTACTCATCTCTATATTCTCAATACCTAGCAGTATCGGGCATGTATTCATTGAATCAAAAATCGTTTAGGAAGGTCTTCAGATCATTCACTCACTCCTTCTTTAGTTGCATACGTACACTGTGTCAGGCTCTGCGCTCGGGATAGTAGAGTCAACAGCACAAACATAGTCTGCCGCCATTTTTTTAAGTCTTTGTGAGAGAGAAACATTATATGGATAATAGAGTAATGAATAACTTCGGTCCTTGAGGCAGGATTTAAATTTTGGAAATAGCCAAAATTACTTCGCCTCAAGTCTGATGAGTTCTTGAAACTGTTTTTGGTCAGATACAAAGAATAGCAATAAATCATTATAACTTGGTTCTGAAAGTCCTAAAGGAGGTATTTCTAAAGTATTTCTGGGGAAGGATGGCATCACTGGAAAAAGTATAACCACATTAAAAAGGTCTGTCTTACGAGGCAGCAGAATTGATGTGAAGGGATCATAGTTTAGGTAAGGTGTTCCGGGAACCTGGAACCACATGAAATAAGACCTAAAAACAAGTCAGATAGCTCGATGATTGGGCGGTGAACATGCCTCCTGGAGAGGAGAAGTAAGAGGAGATGAGGCAGTGTTGACAGCTCTAGCAAGATTCTTATGTAGATAGTTGGACTTAAAACTTTATCAATAAGTCATTAGGTGGCCCTAGGGGAAAACACAAGACAAAAGGTTGAGTTTGTGTTAGCACCAAGAAATGCTCTTGGTGAGATTATCTAATGAGGCTCATTTAATCCATCCATCCTTCCATCCATCCATCCATCCATCCATCCATCCATCCATCCTTCCATCCTTCCATCCATCCATCCTTCCATCCATCCATCCATCCATCCTTCCATCCATCC